>NC_092714.1:168646902-168945668 GCF_047496885.1 Scyliorhinus torazame | reverse complement strand
AGTCTGCTCAATAAAGCCTCGATTGAAGTTCTTTACGTCTCGCCTAGTGTGTGATCGATGGTGCTACAATTATTGAGCAGACTTAAAAAGGAATATGGAGCTCCCGGATCGCCCCAGAGTGCCTGCGAATCGGCCCCCAAGCAACTAACGCAACATCGCGCGTTCAAGCACTGGCTGGCGTGCCTTTGAGGGATTCGATTCCTCCGAACGGCTCACTCATCGAGGACGCGGAAGAATTCCCAGCGGCGCTCAACTTGAAGGAGATCTACATTAAGCCCGTCAACCAGGTCTACGCACGCTACCAGCTCGCGACGAGACGACAAATCCCCGGGGAAATCGCTAGACGATTTCTTCAATGCTCTAAACGATCCTGGGATGAAACTGCAACTGCCCAGCGGTTACGGCGAACGAACATACGGACCACCTGATCAGAGACGCTTACGTAGCAGGTTTGGCATCGTCGCAAATTCGCCAGAGACTTTTAGAGAAAGGCTCTCTCGGACTCAGAGGTACGGGCCCTTGCAGCCTCCCTCGACGTGGCCTCCCAAAACACCCGCGCCTATGCCCCCGACCGCACTGCAGCCCCTTGGGCTCCGTGGACCCCCGCCGCGACCGACCCCCGGCAACCCCCACCCCTCCGCAAGCGTGTGCAGCCAGAATCCCAGACCACCCAGGGGGGGCCCTGCTGCTATTTTTGCAGGCAGCTAAAACACCCCCGCCAGCGCTGCCCGGCCCGCTCGGCCACCTGTAAAAGCTGCGGTAAAAAGGAGCACTACGCAGCGGTGTTCCAGTCCCGTGGGGTCGCCGCTATCTCCGGGGAACAAATGGGACAACGGGCTCAACCCCCCCAGCGACCCACGGGCGGCCAACGGGCGCCACCATTTTGGACCCCGGACACCACGAGAGGGGGGGGGGGGGGAGTCGCCGCCATCTTCTTACCCACGGGCCGCGTGCGATCCATGGGAGCAGCCAGTTTGTCCACCCCCGGCCGTGTGCGATCCATGGACGCCGCCATCTTGGCTGACAGGCAAGGACCCCGGCGTGGACAGCTCCCCACTGCCTGAAGACAACAATCTGATACACCAACCACGTTTGGCATCGGTGACCCTCGACCAGTCGCGGGCCCCGGACGCTCCAGACGACAACGACAAAGGTGCTGGTGAACGGACACGAGGCGCCGTGTCCTGATCGACTCAGGGAGCACGGAGAGTTTTATTCACCCGGACACGGTAAGACGCTGTTCCCTTGTAATTCGGCCAAGGACCCAAAAAATGTTCCTGGCGGTGGGGTCCCACTCCATTGAAATCAAAAGGAGCATCGCAAACCTAACGGTGCAGGGGAGAGTGTTCAAAAATTACCGGCTGTATGTCCTTCCCCACCTCTGCGCTCCCACCCTCCTGGGTTGGACTTCCAATTCAACCTCCAGAGCTTAACAATCAAATTTGGCGGCCCTATACCCCCAATCACTATCTGCGGCCTCGCGACACTCGAGGTCGAACCGCCCTCCCGGTTTGCGAACCTCACCCCGGATTGCAAACCCGTCGCCACTAGGAGCAGACGGTACAGCACCCAGGACCAGACGTTTATCAGGTCCGAAGTCCAGCAGCTGCTGAAGGAAGGCGTAATCCAGGCCAGCAATAGTCCCTGGAGAGCCCAGGTGGTAGTAGTGAAGACAGGGGAGAAGCAAAGGATGGTCGTAGACTACAGTCAGACCATCAACAGGTACACGCAGCTAGATGCGTACCCTCTTCCCCGCATATCCGACATGGTCAATCAGATTGCACAGTACAAGGTCTTCTCCACCGTGGACCTTAAGTCCGCCTACCACCAGCTCCAAATTCGCCCCGGTGACCGCAAGTACACTGCCTTCAAAGCAGACGGGCGGCTATACCACTTCTTAAGGGTTCCATTCGGCGTCACGAACGGAGTCTCAGTCTTCCAATGGGAGATGGACCGAATGGTCGACCAGCACGATTTACAGGCCACGTTCCCATACCTCGACAACGTCACCATCTGCGGCCACAATCAGCAGGACCACGACGCCAACCTCCAAAAATTCCTCCAGACCGCTAACGCCCTCAACCTCACCTACAACGAGGAAAAATGCGTGTTTAGCACCGACCGTCTAGCCATCCTTGTCTACGTAGTGCGTAATGGAGTGATAGGCCCCGACCCCGAACGCATGCGCTCCCTCATGGAATTTCCCCTCCCCCACTGTACCAAAGCCCTGAAACGCTGCCTGGGCTTCTTTTCTTATTACGCCCAGTGGGTCCCCCAGTACACAGACAAGGCCCGCCCACTAATCCAGTCCACTACTTTTCCCCTGTCGACAGAGGCCCGCCAGGCCTTCAGCCGCATCAAAGCGGATATCGCAAAGGCCACGATGCGCGCCATCGATGAGTCCCTCCCCTTCCAGGTCGAGAGCGACACGTCCGACGTAACTCTGGCGGCCACGCTCAACCAAGCAGGCAGACCCGTGGCCTTTTTCTCCCAGACCCAACACGCTTCAGAAATTCGCCACTCAGTAGAAAAGGAGGCCCAAGCCATAGTGGAAGCTGTGCGACATTGGAGGCATTCCCTGGCCGGTAGGAGATTCACTCTCCTCACTGACCAACGGTCGGTAGCCTTCATGTTCGATAATGCACAGCGGAGCAAGATAAAAAAAACGACAAGATCCTGCGGTGGAGGATCGAACTCTCCACCTACAATTATGAGATCTTGTACCGTCCCATAAAGCTGAACGAGCCGTCCGATGCCCTATCTCGCAGCACTTGTGCCAACGCACAAGTGGACCGTCTCCAAGCCCTCCACGAGGACCTCTGCCACCCGGGGGTCACTCGTTTCTACCACTTCATAAAGGCCCGCAACCTCCCTTACTCCGTCGAGGACGTCCGAACAGTCACCAGGAACTGCCAAATCTGCGCAGAATGCAAACTGCATTTTTTCAGGCCAGATAGAGCGCACCTGGTTAAGGCTTCCCGTCCCTTTGAATGCCTCAGTTTGGACTTCAAAGGCCCCCTCCCCTCCACCGATCGCAACATGTACTTTCTAAACATCGTTGTTAACGAATACTCCAGTTTCCCCTTCGCCATCCCCTGCCCCGACATGACCGCGGCCACGGTCATTAAAGCCCTCGGCACCATTTTTACACTGTTCGGTTTCCCTGCCTACATCCATAGTGACAGGGGGTCCTCCTTCATGAGTGACGAGCTGCGTCAATTCCTGCTCAGCAAGGGCATAGCCTCGAGCAGGACGACCAGCCACAACCCCCGGGGGAACGGGCAGGTAGAGAGGGAGAACGGAACGGTCTGGAAGACCGTCCTACTGGCCCTACGGTCTAGGAGTCTCCCAACTTCCCGCTGGCAGGAAGTACTCCCGGATGCCCTTCATTCTATCCGGTCCCTGCTGTGTACCACCACTAACCAAACGCCTCATGAGCGCCTCCTTGTCTTCTCTAGGAGGTCCGCTTCTGGAACAGCACTTCCGACCTGGCTGGCAGCCCCGGAACCCATCCTGCTCCGGAAACATGTGCAGGCACACAAATCAGACCCACTGGTGGAAAAGGTACATCTACTCCACGCCAACCCGCAGTACGCCTACGTGGCGTACCCAGACGGCCGACAGGACACTGTCTCTCTGCGGGACCTGCCACCCTCCGGAGCTCCCCACCACCCGCCCCCCCCCCCCCCCCCCCAAAAAAAACACAAATCACCTCCCCCTCACTCCCGCCGGTGCACCCCACAGCCACCCCCTTCCCAGGGGGGGGGAATCAGTTCTCCTCCCAGGCCCATCCAGGGTAAGGAAACAGAAGGGGACAGCGCGATGCTCCCAGAGTCGACCGGACCCGAGCCAGCACCACCACCACCACCCGGGCAGGGCGACCAGAGCACCATCTCGACTCATCGAATCAACTTAAGATGTATATAATTCAGTGGCCCAGTAAAGCGGCATTGTTGTAAATAGTTAACGCTGCAAATCGGGTAAAATGTGAATAATTCGGTGGCCCCGTAAAAGCGGCATGATTGTATATAGTTCAATGGTTAAGGTACCGACCCTGTAAACCCCTACCACCATACCACCCCGCCGGGTTCCTTTTTAACAAGGGGAGAATGTGGTGGTATGTATTAGGGGTAATACGGTACACCAGGAATGCCGAGGAGCTATTGGAGGACAGATGCTGGGTCCCGATTGGATCGGCCGCCTACTGGGCTCCACCCAGATAGGCGGGGTATAAGAACCCGGTTTACTCCCCGCAGCTGCATTCTGTGACTGAGCTGCTGGGGAACAAGTCTGCTCAATAAAGCCTTGATTGAAGTTCTTTACGTCTCGCCTCGTGTGTGATCGATGGTGCTACACCTAGCAACCAGCCCCGCAGCCGGGGGGTGGCCCTCGAACATGTCACTGATCACCGATTGCGTCAAGATGAATGCGTCGTGCACACTGCCCGGGTTTCGAGCACAGACGTGCATAGTGCGCATCTGATGGTCGCAGACCACCTGTCTGTTCATCGAATGGTACCCCTTCCTGTTCGTGAATAGCAGGGGCTGTTTAGCACAGGGCTAAATCACTGGCTTTGAAAGCAGACCAAGGCAGGCCAGCAGCATGGTTCAATTCCCGTACCAGCCTCCCCGAACAGGCGCCGGAACGCCGGACTAGGGGCTTTTCGCAGTAATTTAATTGAAGCCTACTTGTGACAATGAGCAATTTTTTCATTCATTTCAATAGCAGCCTGTTATCCAACGACGGCCGTAGGGCGACATGCATGTCGTCTATCACCCCTGGACCCGGGGCATCCTGGTGATGACAGCGAAGCCCGCTGTCCGGGCATCCTGATGGGTGCGGTCCACAGGTTACTCGAGGTACCACTCCGCCTGGGCATACAGGGAGTCAGTGACAGCGCGGATGCACCTGTGCGCCGATGCCGGATAGGTCCCTACTCATCTTTACCCCGTCGCGTAAAACGTTCAGCGCGACTGTCACCTCGACGGCCACTGGGATCAGGTGTCCTTCCCCCATACCCATGCGGTGCCAGGTGTGCCATCATCTGGAGATCTGTCTGACAGTCTCCCTGCTCAACCGCAGTCTCCATCTGCATGCCCGGTCCGGAAGGTCCTCAAACAACATGCGGCGCTGGTACACGCAGGGCCTCATCCGGCGCCTCCTCGGCCTGTTGGGTGGCCGACCCTCCAGCCCGAGCGGCTGCCACCTGCTCCGCTGCAGCCCACTACTCTGCTGCAGCCTCCGCCTCCTCCCCGAGGGCTTCATGCAGAGCTGCAGCCATTGCCGCGGAGGCCAGCATCACAGGTTGATGACCGAAAGCCATTATTTTCTGCAGGGGGTGAAAGTCAAACCGGTTATCATGGTGCATACATCAGGGCTACATGGTGGCCCCGGTTGGCACCGTAGGACCCACTCATGAGTGTCCCCCACCACCGCACCCCTGTCCAGTCAGTGCCCCCAATCCTGGCGCCCGTCCCTGCTGCCAGGGGCACCGTTGGCTGGCACTGCCCTCACTAGCTGCCATCAGTGTGGCCCTGGGTGATTCCCTGGTGTGTGTGTGCGTGTGTGCGTGTGTGCGTGTGTGCGTGTGTGCGTGTGTGCGTGTGTGCGTGTGTGCGTGTGTGCGTGTGTGCGTGTGTGCGTGTGTGCGTGTGTGCGTGTGTGCGTGTGTGCGTGTGTGCGTGTGTGCGTGTGGGGGGGGGGTGCCCATCCATACGGCCGTTGTCATTGCCTGCACCCAGGGGCCGGGGTGGGTGGCCAGCAAGATGGTCGCCATAATGGCAGTCTGTGCCTGGGCAATGCCCCTATCCTGTTGGGGGCTCCCCGGCTGCTCAGCCTGTTCCCCCCCCCCCCCCCCCCACTTCGGCCCTGGCAGGGCCCCACCCCCACTGCAGCCAGCACGCCGGTGTCCGAGCCGGCAGTCACTCCACGCCCCTTCTTACCTCCTCTCTGCCGCCGCAGCCAGGACGCCAGGTTTAGATTTTTAAAAGCACATTAGAAACACGCCATCGGGAAATCGGCCCATCAGAGGTGCCGAATCGCTGAGCCCTGGAGAATCAGTCGTCGGGCCCGCTAATGATATGCCTATTGTCCTTTCAGGTTGCGATTAAGTTGTTTATGGGGGGGGCTGGAGCATCCCAATTTGGCGTCAAACCGACTTCTAGCTGGATTTCGGCGTCGGAAGCGATTCTCCGCCCGATCAAGTTTTGTGATTTTGCCGTTGACTAACGGAAAATCCAAGCCCAGGACTATGTGCGACCTCGTCGGGGAGTTCCCTGCTGAGGCCCCCAATCTACCCGAATGGGAACAGTCCTGTTCGATAGCATTGGGTTTCTTGGCACTCCGCGTCCGGGAAACACCTGGCTAAACCCGCTCGTTATGGGACTCTGTTCCCATTCGGGTAGATCACGCCCATAATTGTCATATGACTGTTTCACGTTGCTCCTGAGTTTGCTCACAGAACATGCAGCACATCGCTCGTTCCTACTCCGAAGGACAGTTGGTAACTCTCAGATTAGCTAGATTCTAATTAAACAACAGAATAGGCTCGAGGGACTCAATGCCTTCCTAATGTTTCTTTGCATAAAAACCATATTTCCTTACCTCTCTCTGCATTCTGGAACATATATCCTCCAGTCACTAACACACCAACGTGGGACTATCAGCTCTAAAAGGGGTTTTAAGTAATTTAAATAGCCAATTTAAGTGTGCCTCCTGCTTGTTTTTCTCATCCCTTATATCTGTTGCCAGGTTGAACCAAACTCTGATTTGATTAACACAGAAAAATGTTGATTCTTGTGGCTATTTAAAACTAATGAACCCAGCCCAGCTTATTCCGGCTGCTATTGGTCCAGTTATTGCTTCTATAAATGTTGGAGATAATTACCAAGGCAATGGATCATCCCACACAAGCAATAAGGGAGCTGAACTGGGACACTCACACTCAATACTTTAAGCATGTGTTCATTCTGACCTGCCTTTGAAAATAAATCCTTATTTCAATGGCAGTTCTCAGATCCCACCCTACATGGCTTCTTTGCTCTCAATCGCTTGCTCAATCCTGACCTCTGATCTTGTAATTCCGTGGGCTCCGTCACGAGAGAACATTTCCCTTTCATGTCATTCACAGACTTTTCCAAAGCTTTACTCCCACTCAGCTGCTAATTAGGAAGCTGTTTTCAATGTTTATGTTTCTTGCTGCACCCAATTCCTCTGCGTGAAGGCGGCTTCAAAAGTTCTCGGTTTCCATTTTATTTAATTGTTAAAGAGTGTGCTGTGACTTCAGCATGGTAACCAGGTTTAAGTGGTTCCTTCGCGAATAGTCCCAACCCCAAACAACTTCTACACCAATCTTTCTTTTTTTTTCTTTTTTTTAATATTTTTATTCTCCTCCTTTTTCACAATTTCATCCAAATTTAAAACCACCAACAAACAAATCAACAATAACAAATACAATGTCAATCACCTGGCCAACAATACCCTCCTCCCATCAACCCCCAAACAGCCCCCAACATTTTAAATACAAACATCAAAGAAAAGGAATCAGGTATTCACCATCACCAACAACATAGTCCAAACCACCCCCTCCCCACCCCACCCCCAAACCCCCCTAATGTTCAATGTCATCCAATTCTTGAAAGTGCATAATGAACAAAGCCCATGAATTGTAGAACCCCTCCATCCTTCCCCTCAACTCAAACTTCACCTTTCGAGTGTTAAAAACTCCCAACAAATCCCCCAGCCACACCATGGCACAGGGTGGAGAGACTGACCTCCACCCCACAGGATCCACCTTTGGGCGATCAGCGAGGCGAAGGCTAAAACCTCTGCCTCCACACCTGCTTCCAACCCCGGCTGATCAGATACCCAGAATATGGCCTCCAGAGGACCTGGCTCAAGCCTCACATGTACCACCTTCGAAATTACCCTGAAAACATCCCAGCTTTGGACAGGACCAAAACATATGAATGTGATTTGCGGGGCCCCCCCCCCACAACGCACAAACATAGTCTACCCCCTCAAAGAGTCGGCTCATCCTAGTCTTTGTGAGGGAGCCCTATACACCACCTTCAGTTGTATCAGCCCCAACCTCGCACACAAAGTGGAGGCATTCACTCTTTGGAGCACCTCACACCACAACCCCTCCTCCAAGCTCTCTCCTAACTCTTCCTCCCATTTTGTCTTAATCCCTTCCAACAATACCTTCTCTTCTCCCAGAATCGCCCCATAAAACTACCCCCTCCTCCATTTCCCCTGGTCACCTGCACCTCCTCCAACAGTGTGGAAGCCGGCGCCACCGGGAAGCTCTGTATCACCTCAGCGAAATCTCTAATTTCTAAATATTTCTATATTTATTTTCCGCCACCTGCATGCTCCTAAACATTTTCCCCACCCCAATCCATATTTCGTCTCCAGCTCCTTCAGTCCCACAAACTGGCCCCCCAGAAACAAATCTTTTAGTGCCCTTACTCCCTTCTCCTATCTCAATAAACTCACATCCTACTTCCCTAGCTCAAATCTGTGATTCCCCCAAATCAGCTTTCCCTTGACCCTGCCAGCAGAGGGCAGTTGAGCGGAGCTGCTGATTGGTGTTACAAGGGAAATTTGCATACCTCCGTCGCGGTTCGGAGGAGGAAAAGTGCACCCAACTGGAGCTCCTCACAGACCGCATGGTTCGGCTGGAGCAGCAATTGGATGCACTTAGGAGCATGCAGGTGGCGGAAAACATCATAGATCGCAGTTATATAAATGTGGTCACACGCAAGGTGCAGGCAGAGAAATGGGTGACCACCAGGAAGGGTAGGCAGTCAGTGCAGGAATCCCCTGTGGTTGTCCCCCTCTCGAACAGGTATACCCCTTTGGATACTGTCGGGGGGGGGGGGGGAATAGCCTATCAGGGGAAAACAGCAGCAGCCAGAGCAGTGGCACCACGGCTGGCTCTGATGTTCAGAAGGGAGGGTCAAAGTGCAGAAGAGCAATAGTAATAGGGAACTCTATAGTCAGGGGCACAGATAGGTGCTTCTGTGGACGTGAAAGAGACTCCAGGATGGTATGTTGCCTCCCTGGTGCCAAGGTCCAGGATGTCTCCGAACGGATAGAGGGCAAACAGGCAGAGGTCGTTGTACATATTGGTACTAACAACATAGGCAGGAAGGGGCATGAGGTCCTGCAGCAGGAGTTCAGGGAGCTAGGCAGAAAGTTAAAAGACAGGACCTCTAGGGTTGTAATCTCGGGATTACTCCCTGTGCCTCGTGCCAGTGAGGCTAGAAATAGGAAGATAGAGCAGCTAAACACGTGGCTAAACAGCTGGTGTAGGAGGGAGGGTTTCCATTATCTGGACCACTGGGAGCTCTTCCAGGGCAGGTGTGACCTATATAAGGACGGGTTGCATCTATACTGGCGAGGCATAAATATCCTGGCCGCGAGGTTTGCTAGTGTCACACGGGAGGGTATAAACTAATATGGCAGGGGGGTGGGCACGGGAGCAATAGGTCAGAAGGTGAGAGCATTGAGGGAGAACTAGGGAATAGGGACAGTGGGGCTCTGAGGCAGAGCAGACAGGGAGAAGTTGCTGAACACAGCGGGTCTGGTGGCCTGAAGTGCATATGTTTTAATGCAAGAAGTATTACGGGTAAGGCAGATGAACTTAGAGCTTGGAACTATGATGTTGTTTCCATGACAGAGACCTGGTTGAGGGAAGGGCAGGATTGGCAGCTAAACGTTCCAGGATTTAGATGTTTCAGGCGGGATAGAGGGAGATGTAAAAAGGGGTGGCGGAGTTGCGCTACTGGTTAGGGAGAATATCACAGCTGTACTGCGGGAGGACAGTGAGGCTATATGGGTAGAGATCAGGAATAAGAAGGGTGCAGTCACAATGTTGGGGGTTTACTACAGGCCTCCCAACAGCCAGCAGGAGATAGAGGAGCAGATAGGTAGACAGATTTTGGAAAAGAGTAAAAACAACAGGGTTGTGGTGATGGGAGGCTTCAACTTCCCCAATATTGACTGGGACTCACTTAGTGCCAGGGGCTTAGACGGGGCGGAGTTTGTAAGGAGCATCCACGAGGGCTTCTTAAAACAATATGTGGACAGTCCAACGAGGGAAGGGGCGGTACTGGACCTGGTATTGAGGAATGAGCCCGGCCAGGTGGTAGATGTTTCAGTAGGGGAGCATTTCGGGAACAGTGACCACAATTCAGTAAGTTTTAAAGTGCTGGTGGACAAGGATAAGAGTGGTCCTAGGATGAATGTGCTAAATTGGGGGAAGGCTAATTATAACAATATTTAGGCGGGAACTGAAGAACTTAGATTGGGGGCGGATGTTTGAGGGCAAATCAACATCTGACATGTGGGAGGCTTTCAAGTGGCAGTTAAAAGGAATTCAGGACCGGCATGTTCCTGTGAGGAAGAAGGATAAATAAGGCAATTTTCGGGAACCTTGTATAACGAGAGATATTGTAGGCCTCGTCAAAAAGAAAAGGAGGCATTTGTCAGGGCTAAAAGGCTGGGAACAGACAAAACCTGTGTGGAATATAAGGAAAGTAGGAAGGAACTTAAGCAAGGAGTCAGGAGGGGTCACGAAAAGTCATTGGCAAATAGGGTTAAGGAAAATCCCAAGGCTTTTTTACACGTACATAAAAAGCAAGAGGGTAGCCAGGGAAAGGGTTGGCCCACTGAAGGATAGGCAAGGGAAGCTATGTGTGGAGCCAGAGGAAATGGGCGAGGTACAAAATGAATACTTTGCATCAGTATTCACCAAAGAGAAGAAATTGGTAGATGTGGAGTCTGGAGAAGGGTGTGTAGATAGCCTGGGTCACATTGAGATCCAAAAAGATGAGGTGTTGGGGGTCTTAAAATATTAAGGTAGATAAGTCCCCAGGGCCTGATGGGATCTACCCCAGAATACTGAAGGAGGCTGGAGAGGAAATTGCTGAGGCCTTGACAGAAATCTTTGGATCCTCACTGTCTTCACGTGATGTCCCGGAGGACTGGAGAATAGCCAATGTTGTTCCTCTGTTTAAGAAGGGTAGCAAGGATAATCCTGGGATCTACAGGCCGGTGAGCCTTACTTCAGTGGTCGGGAAATTACTGGAGAGAATTCTGCGAGACAGGATCTACTCCCATTTGGAAGCAAATGGACGTATTAGAGAGAGGCAGCATGGTTTTGTGAAGGGGAGGTTGTGTCTCACTAACTTGATAGAGTTTTGCGAGGAGGTCACTAAGATGATTGATGCAGGTAGGGCAGTGGATGTTGTCTATATGGACTTCAGTAAGGCCTTTGACAAGGTCCCTCATGGTAGACTAGTACAAAAAGGTGAAGTCACACGGGATCAGGGGTGAGCTGGCAAGGTGGATACAGAACTGGCTAGGTTATAGAAGGCAGAGAGTAGCAATGGAAGGATGCTTCTCTAATTGGAGGGCTGTGACCAGTGTTGGGCGGAGAGATGGCAGATGGAGTTTAATCCGGACAAATGTGAGGTAATGCATTTTGGAAGGTCTAATGCACGTAGGGAATATACAGTGAATGGTAGAACCCTCAAGAGTATTGAAAGTCAGAGAGATCTAGGAGTACAGGTCCACAGGTCACTGAAACGGGCAACACAGGTGGAGAAGGTAGTCAAGAAGGCATACGGCATGCTTGCCTTCATTGGCCGGGGCATTGAGTATAAGAATTGGCAAGTCATGTTGCAGCTGTATAGAACCTTAGTTAGGCCACACTTGGAGTATAGTGTTCAATTCTGGTCGCCACACTACCAGAAGGATGTGGAGGCTTTAGCGAGGGTGCAGAAGAGATTTGCCAGAATGTTGCCTGGTATGGAGGGCATTAGCTATGAGGAGCGGTTGAATAAACTCGGTTTGTTCTCACTGGAACGAAGGAGGTTGAGAGGCGACCTGATAGAGGTCTACAAAATTATGAGGGGCATAGACGGAGTGGATAGTCAGAGGCTTTTCCCCGGGGTAGAGGGGTGAATTACTAGGGGGCATAGGTTTAAGGTGAGGGGCAAGGTTTAGAGTAGATGTACGAGGCAAGTTTTTTTTTTACGCAGAGGGTAGTGGGTGCCTGGAACTCGCTACCGGAGGAGGTGGTGGAAGCAGGGACGATAGTGACATTTAAGGGGCATCTTGACAAATACATGAATAGGATGGGAATAGAGGGATACGGACCCAGGAAGTGTAGAAGATTGTAGTTTAGTCGGGCAGCATGGTCGGCACGGGCTTGGAGGGCCGAAGGGCCTGTTCCCGGGCTGTACATTTTTGTTCTGCCCCCAGCCTAAAGTGCAGGCGCAACTGCCTCCAGATTTTCAATATCGCTACAATACCGGACTCTCTGGTGACATCGAGAGCGGAGATGTTGCCAACGTCCTCAGCCCCGACTCCCTGCACAGAATCACTTCCATCCTGACCTACTGGGAGTTCCCCCCTCTAACCCAGCTCCTCACCTTCTCCGCGTTCGCCGGTCACTAATAATACAGTGAATTCGGAAGACTCAACCCTCCCGACTGCCGTCCTCTGCAACAGCACCCTCCTAATCCTAGCCACCTCACACCCCACCCCCCCCCCCCCCCCCCCACCGCACCTTCCTAATCCTAGCCACCTTTCTCCCCCCCCAAATAAAACAAGCTAATCATCTTTTCAACTTCCTTGAAAAATACCTTTGGCAGAAAGATTGGCAGGCACTGAAAAATCAAGAATCGCGGCACCACATTCATTTTAATTGCCTGTACCCAACCTGCCAGAGACAGAGGGAGACCATCACACTGTGCCAGATCGGTTTTCACCCTCCCCACCAAATTGGTAATGTTGTACCTACAGAGCCTCCCCAATCTCGTGCCATCTGCACCCCCAGATATCTAAAGTGAGCCCCCGCCCCACGGAATGGTAGCCACACCACAAAAAAGTCACTTTTTTTTTTAGAAAATATTTTATTGAAGCATTTGTAATTTTCACAGTTTCACACATTAACATTTCTAAAGAAAAAAAAAACCTGAGTGGGCCAGCGCCCGCAAAAAACGATGCCTCTACTGCCCACGCCCTATTCCCTAATTACCCGTATACAGCGTTCCCTGTCCTTATCTAACACTGCCATGCCTCCCATTTTATTCCCCCCCCCCCCCCCCCCCACCGCCAGGACATCGGCCTCCCTCCCCCCTTTGGCCCCCGGATCATCCGATTCCTCAAATATTGCCAGTTCTGGACTCGGGGTTACCCTCCCTTCCAGGACTTCTGACATAACGTCCGCAAATCCCTGCCAGAATCCCCTCAACTTCGGACATGCCCAGAACATATGCACATGGTTCGCCGGGCTACCCCCACATCAATCCTCCACCTCCTCAAAGAACCTGCTCATCCGGGCTACCGTCATGTGAGCCCTGTAGACCACTTTGAACTGGATCAGGCTAAGTCTGGCACAGGACGAAGATGAATTGACTCTCTTCAAGGCTTTTTCCCACTTTCCATTTCCAGCTCCTCTTCACCTCCCTGATCGGGGCCCCCTCCCACTCCATCAACTCCTTGTATATCTCCGAAATCCTCCCCTCTCCAAGCACAGTTTTTGACATCACCTTATCCTGTAGTCTCCTTGGGGGAAGGGAGGGAAACTTTGAACCTGCCTCCGGACAAAGTCCCAAACCTGAAGGTATCGAAACCCATTCCCGCCCGGTAGCTCAAACTAAAATAAATCTCCAAATCTCTCGATCCCTGCCTGCTCTCACCTCCTGAAGCCCCCATCCAGCCTCCCCGGGACAAACCGGTGATTGTTACAAATCGGAGACCACACAGATGCTCCCTCCAATCCCATGTGCTGCCTCCATTGCCCCCACACCCTTAGGGCTGCTACCACCACCAGGCTTGTGGAGTACCGAGCCGGCAAAAGGCAGGAGTGCCTTAGTAAAGCTTCCAAACTCGTGCCCTTACAGGGTGTCGCTTCCACTCACTCCCAGGCCGACCCCTCCCCTACTATCCACTTCCTGACCATCAATATGTTGGCTGCTCAGTAATAATTAATAAAGCTCGTGAGGGCCAGGCCCCCCTCTCCGCGACCCCACTCCAGGAGTGCCCTCTTTACTCTCGGGGTTTTCCCCACCCACACAACCTGTAATCGCCACATTTATTTTTCTGAAAAAAGCCTTGGGACAAAATTCGGAAGGCACTGAAAAAAGAGCAGTCTTGGGAGGACTGTCATCTTCACCGTCTGAACCCATCCCGCTAACGTCAGCGGGAGCATATCCCATCTGTGGAAATCACTTTTTGGTCGACCGCTTTGCCCAGATTTAACTTGTGGAGCTGCCCCCCACTCTTTAGCCGAATCCCTAAATATCTAAAACTCCCCGTCACCACTTTAAAAGGTAACTCCCTCCGTCTCCTTTACTGCCCCAGTGCCTGGATCACAAACATGTCGCTCTTTCCCACATTCAACTTGTAGCCTGAAAATCGCCCAAACTCTCCCAGTACCTCCATGATTTTGGTCATTCCCCCCACCGGGTCTGTAACATAAAGCAGCAAGTCATCCGCTACTCCAGAGAAACCCTGTGCTCCAACATCCCCTCCCCCCCCCCCCCCTCACTATTCCCCGCCACGCACTCAATGCTCTGAGGGCCATTGCTAAAGGCACTATGGCCAGGGCAAATAATAAGTGCATCCCTGCCTTGTCCCTCTCCTGAAATTAAAATATTCTGACCGGGTTCGGTTGGTTCTCACATTTGCCACTGGGGCCCAATATAACAGCCGGACCCAATCCAAAAATCCCTGCCCGAGCCCAAACCTGCCTAAAAGACCCCATAGGTACTTCCACTCCACCTAGTTGAAAGCTTTCTCCACGTCCATGGCTAATACCACCTCAGCCTCACACCCCTCAGCTGGCATCATTATAACATTAAGAAGCCACCTAATATTGGATGTTAGGTGCCTGCCCTTCACAAATCCCGTCTGATCCTCACCTATTACCTCCAGGACACAGTCTTCTATTCTTGTGGCCAAGATCTTTGCCAGTAATTTAGCATCTACATTTAAAAGGGAAATTGGTCTGTACGATCCACAGCTCTCGGGTCCTTGTCTCGCTTCAGGATGAGAGAGATTGATGTCTGTGATAGCGTTGGGGGAAGCATCCCAACTCCTTGGATTCATTCAAAGCCTTTACTAACAGCGGTCCCATTCGCTCTTGAAAACTTTATAAAATTCCACTGGGAATCAGTCAGGTCCCAGGGCCTTACCTGATTGCATTTCCCCCCCCCCCCGCGGGCCCCCACCCCACCCCACCCATGCACCAGACTTCCTGGCCGGCTCAATGGTCGATGGATCAGTTGGCCCTCAGCTCCCTATACAGCAGCCTTACCCAATCTACAAATCGTGGCCCAATCCTAAACTGCTCCAGAACTGCCATCAAATACCCCCACACTACTGTCAAACGCCTTCTCGCTGTCCAATGCCACAACCACATCCATCGCATCTCCCTCCTCTCCGCCGGTGCCATAACCATGTTCAATACCCTCCTAATGTTCGAAAAGAGCTGCCTCCCCTTCACAAACCCCATCTGATCTTAGTCTATCGCCTTCGGGAGGCACTCCTCCAACCTACCCGCCAATACCTTAGTGTCCACATTCAAAAGTGATATGGGCCGACAGAATGTGGGTTGTGTCGGCTCCTGATGATGTGGAGATGCCTTCGTTGGACTGGGATGAGCACAGTAAGAAGTCTTACAACACCAGGTCAAAGTCCAACAGGTTTGTTTTGAAATCACTAGCTTTCGGAGCGCAGCCCCTTCTTCAGGTGAATGAAGAGGTAGGTTCCAGAAACATATATTGACAAAGTCAAAGATGCAAGACGATACTTTGAATGCGAGCATTTGCAGGTAATTAACTCTTTACAGATCTAGAGAGAGGGATAATCACAGGTCTGTAGCCATCTGGGATGGCCACTTACAACAAGAAACATGGACTTTCGCAAAGCTTAAAGGGAAATGTGGACAATGTAAGATTCAAGCAGGCACAGAGCCTGAATGTATATTTGTGAGCAGAGAATCCAGACAGCATCGAAACCCCCAACCGATTAGCATTTTGATGGCCCACCTCCGTAAGACAAAAGGATTGATACTCAGGTAACGGATCCAAGTCCAGACATTCCGGCACCCACTCCCTTTACTCAGGAAGCATAAATTACAGGGTCAATGACCGCTTAGGACACGCCCAGCCGTCAAGGCACCCGCCCCTTTATTGGCTCAGATCGAAGGCAGTGATCGAGTGCGAAACTCCCAAGGATAAAGAGAGACACTGCCATGTGTTCAATCTCTTTTGGACCAATGTCCACCTCCAATTGTAGCACTGCCAGAAGCAAGTCCAAGTACAACTCCCGCTACCAGACGGATGAGCCCAGCTGAACCGCAGTTACTTCTCCAGACCCAGCAGATCCAGATTCGAACAAAGGCCACTGTTCAGGCACCTGGCTTAGGTCAGAGGAAGTTAAGTACAGGTTGTCATAGTTGTTAGGTATAGTTTAACTAGTAGTGTTTATGTTGCATGTGTAAGTTAATCGTTGTGTGTAAATAAAGTACCATCGATCTTGAACTAACTGTTTGGCTCTTTGATCGATATCCAGTTGAACCATGTGACGGTATCATTTGATACCTGGCAACTCTGAAAGCAATATAGTATCGATATCCAAAGAAAGAAGGACAACCTTATCGACTGCCTTATTTACAGCAGGTAAAAAAGGCAACAGGTCAAAGAGGTGTTGGTAGGATTTCACAAGCCCAAGCCAGATGGTTGGGGGGGGTGAATGTAATGCAACATGAATCCAAGGTCCCAGTTGAGGCCGTACTCATGTGTGCGGAACTTGGCTATAAGTTTCCGCTTGGCGAATCTGCGTTGTTGCGCATCCTGAAGGCTGCCTTGGAGAACGCTTACCCGAAGATCAGAGGCTGAATGCCCTTGACTGCTGAAGTGTTCCCCGACTGGAAGGGAACATTCCTGCCTGGAGATTGTCGCACAATGTCGGTTCACCCGTTGTTGCACCGTCTGCATGGTCTCGTCAATGTACCACGCTTCGGGGCATCCTTTCCTGCAGCGTATGAGGTAGACAACGTTGGCCGAGTCTCACAAGTATGAACGACATACTTGTTGGGTGGTGTTCTCACATGTAATGGTGGTACCCATGTCGATGATCTGGCACATCTTGCAGAGATTGCCATGGCAGGGTTGTGTCGTGTCGTGGTCGCTGTTCTGAAGGCTGGGTAGATTGCTGCAAACAATGGTTTGTTTGAGGTTGCGCGGTTGTTTGAAGGCAAGTAGTGGGGGTGTGGGGATGACCTTGGCAAGATGTTCATCTTCATCGATGACGTGTTGAAGGCTGCAAGGAAGATGTTGTAGTTTCTCCGCTCCGGGGAAGTACTGGGCGACGAAGGGTATTCTGTCGGTTGTGTCTCGTGTTTGTCTTCTGAGGAGGTCGATGTGGTTTTTTGCTGTGGCGCGTTGGAACTGTCGATCAATGAGTCGAGCGCCATATCCCGGTCGTACGAGGGCATCTTTCAGCCTCTGTAGATGTCTGTTATGCTCCTCCTTGTCGGAGCAGATCCTGTGTATGTGGAGGGCTTGTCCATAGGGGATGCCTTCTTTAATGTGTATTAGGGTGGAAGCTGGAGAAGTAGAGCACCGTGGGGTTATCCGTGGGCTTGTGGTAAAGCGAAGTGCTGAGGTGACCGTCCTTGATGAAAAAGGTGTCCAAGAATGCAATCGATTCTGGAGAGTAGTCCATGGCGAGTCTGATGGTGGGATGGAACTTATTGATGTCATTGTGCAGTGGTTTCTTGAGAAACAGGGAGATCGATGCCTGCCCCAAAGTCTGTGGCAACACCCCCTTCCTTATTGCCTCAAACATCCCCACCATTAGCGGCGCCAACGTATCGTTAAATTTCTTGTAATACTCCACCAGGAATCCATCTGGCCCTACCTTCCCGACTGCATCATCCCAATTGCATCTTTTATTTCCTGCTCCGCTATCGTCCCATCCAGTATTTCCCTATCCCCCTCCCCCAACTTCGGGTATTCCAAACCATCCAGGAATTCCCGCACCTCCTGATCCCCCCCCCGGGTGGCTCCGACGTATACAATCTCTCAAACATCTCAATAAAATAACAGTGTGGGCCCACCCCCCTGCCGCCCGTCCCAGGTCTTCTTCCTTCACAAACGCCTCAGCAGCCTCCATCATCTTGAAGTAGAAATCTCTGGTGTTGTAGGTCACCATCAGTTTCGCTGGGTACACCACACCAAATCGCACCCCACTGTTGTATAATGCCATCTTAACTCGGCCGAAAGCCGCTCGCCTCTTTGCCAGCTCCACCATCAAGTCCTGGTAAATGTGAACTCCAGCACCAGCTCACTGCACCTCCCACTTCTGCTTCACCCAGTTCAACACCTTCTCCTTCATGTGGTACCTGTGGAAGCAGTTCATTTCACTTTCAGCGGTCTCAGCATCCGATGAGCTCGGTCCAGTTCATATCAGGAGGGCTCCTCACCCTCCCCATCAACCCTGCCAACATCTTGATGAAGTACTCAGTCAGCCTCGAGCCCTCTACCCCTTCAGGCAAGCCCACCATCCTAAAATTATTATTATTATAAATTTTGACACCTCGAGCTGTTCTCCAGGTGCTCCAGCTTTGCTCGAAGCCCCTTATTGGCCTCGACCACCCTCCACAGGTCCAAACTGATCGCTGTGCTGCGACATGGCCACCTCCACTCCCTTCATCCACTCACTCTGCTCCCTCACTTCGGCCAATGTCTTTGCCACAGCTACTCTCACCGGGGAGACTGCCTCCTCCACCAACATCTTCAAAGCCACCACCATCTACTTCCTCAATGCCTCCATGGGCTTCGCAAACTGCTTCTCCAGCACCAAAGACATCACCTCAGTCATCCTTTCTGCTGTGAACAGTGCGCCCCCACCGGCAGCCCAGTCTCCGCCATCTTGCTAGCTCCCTGGCTGACCCTGTCACTCAATGGTGAACACTCCCTTCTTCATGGCTGTTTTTCTTAATCCTTTTGACATCCTTTTTCTTCCTTGTACATTCTTTCAATCAATCATTCACAAATGGGCAGCATGGTGGAGCAGTGGTTAGCACTGGGGCTATGGTGCTGAGGATCTGGTTTCAAATCCCTGCCCAGGGTCACTGTCCATGTGGAGTTTGCACATTCTCCCAGTGTCTGCGTGGGTTCACCCCCACAACCCAAAGTTGTGTAGGGTAGGTGAATTGGCCACACTAAATTGCCCCTTAATTTGGAAAAAAAATAATTGGGTACCCTAAATTTTTTTTAAAAACCATGAATTTCCCCCAGGACCAGACTTTAAAACTCCTAAAAGCACGCCTCAAGCAGGAGCTACCCAGCATGAGACTTTCCCTCTACATGCCGCCACCAGAAGTCTACACCAATCTTTCTTTAAAGAATGAAGCCCATTGCAGAGGCTCCTGTCATTCGGACACATCCTGGGGATAGAACAATATGGCTCCAATCACAGACCTTGGCAGCTTAGTGCCCTCCAATCAGATACCAATACAGCCCTGGGGTCTCTAATCAGATCCCACACCAGACTAGGGTCCATCCAATCAGAACTCCTGACAGCCCAAGATCCTCCAATCAGATTGTACTACAGCTCAGGGACCTCCAGTCAGATCATATTACAATCCAGAGTCCATCCAATTAGATCCTCATCAGCCCAGTATCTTCCAATCAGATCCCAATACAGCCCAGGTTGTTCCAATCACAACCCTGACAGCCCAGAATCCCTCCAATCAGATTGCAGTATAGATAAAGGTTCACCCAATCAGATTTCAATATAGCCAGGTCCCTCCAATTAGATTCCAGTATAGCAGGGTCTCTCCAATCAGATGTGTAGCCAGGGTCCTCCAATCAGAACCCAGACAGCCCAGTGTCCCTCCAATCAGCTTCCACTATAACCAGGGCCCCCTAATCAGATTCCCGTATAGCCAGGGTCCATCCAATCAGATTGCAGTATAGATCAAGGTTTACCCAATCAGATTTCAATGTAGCCAGGATCCCTCCAATTGGATTTCAGTATAGCTCAGGTCCTTCCAATCAGATTCCAGAATAGCCAGGGTCCCTCCAATCAGATTCCAGAATAGCCAGGGTCCCTCCAATCAGATTCCAGTGTAGCCAGGGTCCTCCAATCAGAACTCAGACAGCCCAGGGTCCCTCCTACTATCTTCCAGTATAGACAGGGGCCCCGCAATCAGATTTCAATACAGCTAGGGTCCCTCCAATCAGATTTCAGTATAGCCAGGGTCCATCCAATCAGACTATAGTAGAGCATAAGATTCCCCAATCAGATTTCAATATAGTGAGGATGCCTCCAATTAGATTCCAGCATAACCAGGGTCCTCCAATCAAAAACACGACAGCTTACTTCCAATAAGATTCTAGTATAGCCAGAGTCCCGCCAATCAGATCGCAATATAGTCAGGGCCCCTCCAATCAGATTCCAGTATAGAGAGGGTCCCCCAATCAGATTACAGCATAGCCACGATCCTCCAATCAGAACCCTGGCAACCCAGGGTCCATCCAACCAGATTCCAGTACAGCCAGGGTCTCTCCAATCAGATTTCAATATAGCCAGTGTCCCTCCAATCATATTCCAGTATAACCAAGGTCCCCCAATTAAATTTCAATGTATCCAGGGTCTCTCCAAACAGATGCCAGTATAGCCAGGGTTCACTCACTCCGATTGCAGTGTAACTCAGGGTTTCCCCCCACCCCACAATCAGATTTCAAAATAGGCAGAGTCCCTCCAATCAGCTTCCAGTATAACCAGTAGAAAGGGATGATGTGGAGATGCCGCATTGGACTGGGGTGAGCACAGTAAGAAGTCTTACAACACCAGGTTAAAGTCCGACAGGTTTGTTTCAAACACTAGCTTTCGGGGCACTGCTCCTTCAGGATTCACCCGAGGAAGGAGCAGTGCTCCAAAAGCCAATATAAAGGGATTATTATTTAAATGATAAAATATTAAAACATGCTGCAGGGCAGAGGGACCTGGGTGTGCTAGTGCACGAGTCGCAAAAAAGTTGGATTACAGGTGCAGCAGGTGATTAAGAAGGCAAATGGAATTTTGTCCTTCATTGCTAGAGGGATGGAGTTTAAGACTAGGGAGGTTATGCTGCAATTGTATAAAAGGTGTTAGTGAGGCCACACCTGGAGTATGGTGTTCAGTTTTGATCCCCTTACCCGAGAAAGGACATACTGGTGCTGGAGGGTGTACAGAGGAGATTCACTAGCTTAATCCCAGAGCTGAAGGGGTTGGATTACAAGGAGAGGTTGAGTAGACTGGGACTGTACTCATTGGAATTTTGAAGGATGAGGGGGGGATCTTATAGAAACATATAAAATTATGAAAGGAATAGATAGGATAGATGCAGGGAGGTTGTTTCCACTGGCGGGTGAAAGCAGAACTAGGGGGCATAGCCTCAAAATAAGGGGAAGTAGATTTAGGACTGAGTATAGGAGGAACTTCTTCACCCAAAGGGTTGCGAATCGATGGAATTCCTTGCCCAATGAAGCAGTTGAGGCTCCTTCATTAAATGTTAAGATAAAGATAGATAGTTTTTTGAAGAATAAAAGAATAAAAGGTTATGGTGTTCAGGTGAGAAAGTGGAGCTGAGTCCACAAAAGATCAGCCATGATCTCATGAATGACAGAATAAAGGAATAAAAGGTTATGAAGAATAAAGGAATAAAAAAGGTTATGGTGTTCAGGCGAGAAAGTAAAGTAGAGCAGAGTCCACAAAAGATCAGCCATGATCTCATTGAATGACAGAGCAGGCTCGAAGGGCCAGATGGCCTACTCCTGCTCTTAGTTCACCCAATCAATTTTCAATATAGCCAGGGTCCCTCCAATCAGATTGCAGTACAGCCAGGATACCCCAATCAAATGGCAATATAGCCATGGTCCCTCAATCAGATGCTAGTATAGGCAGGGTCCATCCAAGCAGATTGCAGTATAACTCAGGGGTCCATCTTCCCCAATCAAAGAACAAAGAAAAAGTACAGCACAGGAACAGGCCCACCAAGCCTGCACCAACCATGCTTCCCATCTAAACTAAAATCTTCTACACTTCCAGGGTCCATATCCCTCTATCCCCAATCAGATTTCAATATACAGAGTCCCTTCAATCAGGGCCTAGTATAGCCAGAATCCATCTAATCTGATTGGAGTGTAGCTCAGGGTCACTCCAATCAGATTCTAGTGCAGCCAGGGTCCCTCCAATCAGACCAGTTTTGTAATTTGTGTATTATAAGATTTTCTGAAATCAGGAAGTAACTTCTCAGACCAAATGCAATGTTATAGTTAAACATACATTGAAATATATCTTTAAAAATATGCTTAAAACACAAGAATACCTTCAGTTAACTGCACTTGCAGAAAATGTCCAAAGAGATCTCAACTTAAAATGAACTCAAAGTTAACCTCCTCCACCCACCCCTTCTGATGGCAACAGTTTATTTACTCAAAGGTTTTACCCTTTATTAGCTAGGATAACAAAGGACATCACAAGTATGAAATCAAATCAATTTTATTTAACAATAAAATTAACACTTAATTAACCCAAACAAAATACTAGATACCCAAGATTCATTTATACTACTTCTCTGGTCTTCCATTATGAAGGTGGGTCTCACAGGAAGCTTCCTTCCTTCCTTCCTTCCTTCCTTCCTTCCTTACCTGGTCAAGGTCACCTTCCACATTGAGTCTTCACTCCCGGTGTATCTTGGGCATTGTAATAAGTCCACAGAGGCAGACGTCCCATCACCAGAATTCCTATTATTTACTCACCATGACCATTCAGTCTGCTGTCTACACCAGGAGTGCAGAGGATCTGATACTCCCTGTTATATATACAGAAAGGAGTTCCCTGATTGGGCCACAAGTCAGGGAACTCGTATTCTAATTGGCCAATTTCAAAGGCCTGGCCTAAGTCATTCCAGGCGTTTACCTTTATCCCCCTCCTTTTGCACCTTTTCAGAAGTTTCTGCGGCTTTCTGCCAATGAGGTCTCGGGAGGGGTTCCCAGCACTGAATGAATTAGGACATCAGGGACTCGCTCCCAGGTGTTCATCTCCAGTGGTGTGGTTTGCACGTACCTTGTAGCCATATAAGATAATGGCGATAATTCTGGGTGTCCAAGAGTCTGGATCAATCTGGGCTACCAAAAACAGATTGGTGCATCTCAATAGGATCAATGATCTCCTGATGTGTGATCGTCAGACAGGTCCAGACATGTTCTGGCAGTTTACCTGTGGGTTGTGTATTTGACCTTATGGCCAAGTCCAAATTCTCATCAGCCTACCTGAGGTTTAAACTGCAGTTTAATTTAAAGTGTCCAATTCTTTCATTTAAAATATACAACTTAATCGAGCTCAAAACTAAGCTGTGTCAGGTTACCACACAATGGAGAGTTTTAGTTATGACGAGAGATTGAATAGACTGGGTTGTTTTCCTTGGAGCAGAGGGATCTGAGGGGCGATATGATTGAGATGTATAAAATCATGAGGGGCATAAAGGCAGGCAGTTACCGGCCAACGTTAGAAGGCTCTTGAATGTAATCATGATGCCTCCGGGGGAGGGAGGTGGAGATAGTGGTCGCTATGGATGCGGAGAAGGCCTTTGACCGGGTGGGGTGGAATTATCTGTGGGAGGTCCTGGGGCAGTTTGGGTTTGGGCAGGGCTTTGTTGACTGGGTCCGGTTGCTGTTCCAGGCACCGGTGGCGAGTGTGCGGACGAACAGGGTGAGTTTGGACTACTTTAGACTGCACCGGGGGACAAGGCAAGGATGTCCCCTCTCCCCACTGTTGTTTGCCTTGGCTATAGAGCCATTGGCGATGGCGCTAAGAGTGTCGAAGGACTGGAAGGGGCTAGTCTGGTGGGGGGGGGGGGCGGTGCTGTGGAACACAGGGTCTCATTTTATGCAGATGACCTACTCCTGTATATTTCTGACCCGTGAGGGGGGATGGGAGAGATTATGCGGATCTTAGGGGAATTTAGCTGGTTTTCGGGGTACAAATTGAACATGGGTAAGAGCGAGGTTTTTGTGATCCAGGCGAGGGGGCAGTAGAGGAGACTGGGGGAGTTGCCGTTTAAAGTGGTGGGAGTGAATTTCCGTTATTTGGGAATTCAGGTGGCACAGGGATGGGGGCAGCTACATAAATTAAATCTGGCCCGGTTAGTTGAGCAAATGAAGGAGGACTTCCAGAGGTGGGACATGCTCCCGTTGAAACTGATGGGGAGGGTACAGACCGTAAAGATGACGGTTCTCCCGAGATTTTAGTTTGTTTTCCAGTGTCTCCCTACTTTTATCCCAAAGGCCCTTTTTAGCGGGTGAATGAGGTGATCTCTGGGTTTGTGTGGGCGGGTAAAACCCCGGGAGTAAGGAAAGTACTGCTGGAGCGGAGCCGGGGAAGGAGCGTTGGCACTGCTGAACTTTAGGAACTATTACTGGACGGCAAAAACAGCCATGATTAGGAAGTGGGTAATGGGGGTGGTGTCGGTGTGGGAGCAAGTAGAGGCGGCCTCATGTAAGGCCACACGTTTGGGGGCATTGGTAACGGCTCCTCTGCCGTTCTCGCCTGCCCGGTACTCCACAAGTCCGGTGGTAGTGGCGGCCCTGAGAGTTTGGTGACAGTGGCGGATGGGAATGGAGGGAGCGCCGGTCTGGGTTCCAATTTGTGGCAATCACCGGTTTGTGCCGAGGAGGTTGGATGGGAGTATTCGGAGGTGGCAGAGAGCAGGTATTGAGAGACTGGGAGATCTGTTTATTGATGGGAGCTTTTCCTGTTTGGAGGATCTGGAGGAGGAGTTCGAATTGCTGGGTGGGAATGGGTTTCGCTATCTGCAGGTGAGGGATTTTGTGCAAAGGCAGATTTTGACCTTTCTGCTTCTTTTTTTTTCTTCTTTTTTTTTTTACAAACACATTTTATTGACACTTGTATCAAAGAAAGTTACAGCAAATAAACACCCCGGGAAACATTCTTCCCAACAATCAACTATACAGCTTGTACAGAGTTTTCTCCTTTTTCACCTCCCCATCACCCACCCCCCTGCGATGAACAGCTCCTCCAACACGGTCACAAATATCCCCACCTTTTACTCAAACTCTCCTTCTGAGCCCCTTAACTCATACTTTATCTTCTCTAACCGCAGGAAGTGAGACAGGTCACCCAACCATGCTGCTACTCCCAGTGGAGATGCCGGCCGCCACTCCAGCAAAATTTGTTCCCGTGCAATCAGAGAGGCGAAGGCCATGACATCGGCCACCCCCTCGCCATGAGCTCTGGCTTCTCTGAAACCCCAAATATCGCCACAAAAGGGTCCGGGTCCACTCCCTCCTCCACTATCCTGACTAAGACCGCGAACACTCCCGCCCAGAATCTTCCCAATTTTTCACAACCCAAAACATGTGCGCGTGATTCGCTGGCCCCCGCCCACACCTCTCACACTCATCTGCTACCCCCTGAAAGAACCCACTCATTCTCGCCTGAGTCATATGCACCCTGTGCACCACCTTAAACTGTATCAGGTTTATCCTTGCACAAGAGGAGGTTCCGTTTACCCTTCGCAGTGCCTCACTCCATACTCCCCAATTGATCTCCATTCCCAACTCCGCTTCCAATTTCTCCTTGATCTTCACCACCCGCTTGCCTCCCTGCTCCCCCAGCCACTTATATATATCCCTCTCCCTTAGCTCCTCCAGACTGGCGAACCCTTCCTCCAAATACAAATCCCTCACCTTGACCAGCCCCACTTCCCTCCACCTCCTGTATACACTATCCATCCCCCCCATCTCAAACTCATGATTGTCGCACAGCGGCATTAGCACCGATATCCCTTCCACCCTAAAATGCCTCCTCAGCTGATTCCATATCTTCATCATGGACTGCACCACTGGGCTCCCTGAATATCTACTCGGAGCCATTGGCAATGCTGCCGTCACCATAGCCCTCAAACTAGACCCTTACAAGATTCCTCCCCGATCCTAACCCACTCTACCCCTTCTCCTTCCCACCACCGCCGCACCTTGTCCACATTCGCCGCCCAATAATAATGAAGCAAGTTTGGCATCGCCAACCCCTCCTGCTGCCTCTGCCTCTGTAGCAGGGTCCTCCCCACCCTCTGCACCTTCCCCGCCCATACAAAGTCAGAGATGATTGTGTCCACTTTCTGAAAAAAGGCCTTTGGTATAAAGATCGGGAGAGCCTGAAAGATAAACAAGAACCTCGGCAGAATATTCATTTTCACCACTTGGACCCCCCCGCCAACGTTAAGTTCAATGTATCCCACCTCTTAAGATACTCCCTGGCCTCCTCCACCAGCTTCGTTAAGTTCCACTTATGGAGTCCCATCCATTCCCTCGCTACCTGAATCCCCAGTACCTAAACCTATCCCTCGCTACCGTAAATGGCATCCCCCCTAAATTAGCCCGCTGTGCCAGCTCATTCACTAGGAATACCTCGCTTTTCCCTACATTCAGCTTGTACCCCGCGAACCCTCCAAACCTCCCCAAAAGGCCCATAATCCTTCCCATACTCTCCAATGGCTCCAAAACATACAGCAAGAGGTCATCGGCATAGAGTGACACCCGATGCTCCCTCTGTCCGCTCACTATCCCCTGCCACTCTGCCGACCCCCTGAGAGCCATCGCCAATGGCTCTATGGCCAGCGCAAACAGCAGCGGCGACAGCGGGCACCCCTGCCTCGTACCCCTGTGTAAGTCAAAGCTTTGTGAGCTCATATCATTCGTCCTCACTCTCGCTCTTGGCGCCACATACAGCGACCGCACCCATGCCACAAATCTCGGTCCAAAACCAAACCTTCCCAAAACTTCGAACAAGTACCGCCACCCCATCCGATCAAATGCTTTCTCCGCGTCCATGAACACCACCACCTCTGGTACCAGAGCTTTCGACGGATTCATCACCACATTCAACAGCCATCTTATATTACTCGTGAGCTGCCTGCCCTTCACGAAGCCTGTATGATCTTCTGCAACCACCCCTGGGACACAGTCCTCCATCCTTCCCGCCAACAACTTAGCCAATACTTTCACATCCATGTTCAATAGTGATATGGGTCTATACGACCCACATTCCACCGGTTCCTTCCCTTTTTTGGGGATTAGTGTGATTGCTGCCAGCTTCATCGTCTCCGGCAACTCACCCTTCTCCAGTGCTTCATTAAACGCCCCCAACAGATGTGGTGCCAGGTCCGCCGCAAATTCCTTATAAAATTCTGCCGGGTACCCATCCGGCCCAGGGGCATTCCCCGACTTCATACCCCTGATACGATCCAGCACCTCCCTCAGCTCCAGGGGCTCCCCCAACGCCTGCCTCTTTGCTTCCTCCACCTGAGGAAATTCTAGCTCGTCCAGAAACCACCGGTCCCCCTCCTCTCCTTCTGGGTCTGCCTCATAAAGTCCCTGGTAATACTCTGTAAATGCTTCATTTATCTTCCCTGGCTCTGACACCACATCCCCAGCCCCAGTCCGGATCTTCAATAGTTCCCTGGACGCAGCCTGCCTCCGCAGCTGGTGCGCCAGCATGCGGCTCACCTTCTCCCCATACTCGCATTTCACCCCTCTTGCCCTACGCAGTTGCCCTCCCCGTCAAATTGCCCGTGCAACTTTTTCCTCCTCCCCAATCCCTCCACGGTGGGCACCCTCGAATATTCTCTGTCGACCTCCACTATCTCGCTCACTAAACGGTCATGTTCCGCCCTCCTTTCCTTATTCGCACAGACCGCAAATGAGATAATTTCTCCCCGGACCACTGCCTTCAGTGCTTCCCAAAAAATGCCCGCCGCCACCTCCCCATTCTGATTGAACTCCACATAATCCCTAATCGCCAACCGCACCTTATCACAAAAACCTCCATCCGCCAACAACTCCGAATCAAACCTTCACTCCGGCCTCTGCTCTCGTCCCGTACTGAACCGAATATCCAGCCAGTGGGGTGCATGGTCCGAGATAACTATCCCCGCATACTCTGCTCCATCCACCCCAACCAAAATCTCCCGACTCACTACAAAGTAATCAATCCTCGAATACACCTTATAGACGTGTGAAAAGAAGGAATACTCCCTTCCCCCGGGTTCTGAAAGCGCCATGGATCCACCATACCCATCCTCTCCATAAACCCCCCCAGCTCCCTCGCCATTCGCAGACCTTTCCGCTTCTCCCACCGTAGGGGATACAGGAAAAGGTTGTTTCTAGAACGGGAGTGGGGGAGGAGAAGGTATTGGAAATCTATAATGAACTTATAGAGTCGGAGGAAATCCAGATGGAGGTAAAGTGCAAGTGGGAAGATGAGCTGCGTAAGGAGGTAGAGGCAGGTCTGTGGGAGGATGCCCTGAGCAGAGTCACCACGTCCTCATCATGTGCCAGGCTCAGCCTACTACAATTCAAGGTTCACCAGGCACACATGACAGTGCCACTGATGCGTAGGACTTTTGGGGTAGTGGACAGGTGTGTGAGGTATGCAGGAGGGTCCACAAATCATGTCCACATGTTTTGGGCATGTCCGAAGCGAAGGGGATTCTGGCAGGGATTTGCGGATGTCATGTCCACGGTGCTAAAAATGAGGGTGGCACCAAGTCCAGACGTGGTGATTTCTGGAGTGTCGGAAGACCCGGGAGTCTAGGGGGCGAGAGAGGCCGACGTTTTGGCCTTTGCCTCCTTGCTAGCCCGGATACGGATCTTATTAGTGTGGAGGGACCCGGAAACCCTGAAATCGGGGGTATGGGTTAGTGACATGGCTGGTTTTCTCAGGCTTGAGAAAATTAAGTTCACCCTGAGAGGGTCAATGTTAGGGTTCGTTCGGAGGTGGCAGCCACTTATCAACTTCTTCGGGGGAAACTAAAGTGTTAGCAGATTCGATAAGGGATAAAGATTAAGGGTGGCAGGGGGCGTTAGGTTAGTTTAGTTTAGTTTAGGCGGGAACAGTGAACAGTGAGAAGAGATGGAGGGGGGTGTTACGCACTGAATTATGTTTACATTTGTATTTGTATCTTTTGTTGTTGTAAAACCATAAATGCCTCAATAAAATGTTTGTTAAAAAAAAACGTATGAGGGACTTGGATAAAGTAGACAGGAAGAAACTTTTCCCATTGGTGGAGGCATAAATAACCAGGGGGCATAGATTTACGGTAAGGGACAGGAGGTTTAGAGGGAATGTGAGGAAAAATGTTTTCATCCAAAGGGTGGTGGGAGCCAAGAAAAGTATTTAGATGTGCATTTGCAATGTCAAGGTATTCAAGGATATGAGTCAAGTGCTGGAAAATGAGATTAGAATAGTTAGGTAGTTGTTTTTGACTGGCGCCTTTCTGTGGACCTCCATGATTTTATTTCTTACAATCCCTTTGAAGTTCCCTTTCCCAAGAATTGACCAAACCACTTTTTTTACTTTTGGCTGCTGTATTTTAAAAGTAAACTTACCCTATCTTTCCTGATCTATTTACAATCTTCTGGTTTGTATATGTTCCCCTTTGAAATACAACAGACAACTTTAATCACTTCCTTCGTTGCCTTATGTAAAATGTTATTAAAGTTCTCCTGGTTTCCTCTGTTCATCACCATATCAAACCACTTGTCTTGACACCTTTTATATAAAAATTTACATTTGTAATCTTTCTGTCTCTTAATAGAATTAAACCAGTCACACCCCACAAGCTTGTTTTCTAGTGGATGAGAATATGACAGTGATGTTACAACAGAAGAAATATTAAAACTCTAATTTTCCTGATACCTTGATGGATATCCTTATTTTCTTTTCGAATTCTTATATTTGTGACAAGTGAAACATTTTAATTTTGGATTCTCTTCGAGAAATAATTATATTTACTTTTTGGGATACATTTAGCTTTGAGAATTATACTCTTTGCAGAAGCATCAGATTACAGGTTTTATCATAATAATAAATTTGTGTGTATATTTACAGTGTCTCATCTGGATTTCTGTATCAAACACTCAGTGAACCCAACTCTGGTTCTCTAGTTGGTGGGGATATATTTACTGAGGAGTTTCACCAGGAAAATTACAATCTAGCTCAAATATAATTGAAATTGAAGCTACCGGGGAGAGGGTAAACATTTGGTTTCTTCCTTTGGGAGGGAGGAGGATCAAGTTGGATTTAGTGGGCCCAATTATGTGTCCTTGAGTCTTGCTCCCTCTGGTGGAAGTTGAGGGAAATTAATTGAGGGGCACGCCTCATCTCAATAGCTCGAGGTACAAGGTTAGGATTGTAAAACACTGCACACACCCTCTCATGCTTTCCAATGGAGCCAGCCTCACACCCAACTCTCACTGTCTCCACATACTTCCAACTATTCAGCAGGCACATCACCTAGACACAATGCAACTCCAGCACTGGTATTTTTCCCTCACTCTTTCAGGAAGAGGTCACACACAATCGCAGATGATGGACAGGCAGACCCAAGTCCTCTGCTAGAGATGACTCTCGACAGTCTGTTGCCAGCTGTCACAGAGCGAGGACATTGAGGATTGTTTGATGCACCCTCTCAAATCCCACTTCAGGTTAATCCTGCCTTCTCACAGGAGCATGCTGCCCTGGAGCAAGCTCACAGGAGCAAGCTACCCAGCCCCCTCCGCCCCACCCACCATCCCCCACTTCCGTCACACCAACCTGTGGTAGTATCAGGTATTGCAGTACCCGAGAGGCTGTAGACCATGGGTCAACCTAGGAGTTTACCATTGGCTGTTTGGTATGTAGCTCCGCCCTGACAGGCGGGGTATAAGAACAGGTGCCGTCCCAGCAGCCCTCATTCTGTACCGAAGCTGCTGGGGAACAGATCTAGTCTAGTAAAGCCTTCAGTTATGTTACAACCTCGTCTTTGAGTTTAATTGATCGTGCATCAATTTAATAGACTACTCTTAAGCTGAAAGAATGGATCTCCGAATCAAGCCGGAGTGTCTACAACTCAGCCCCCACGCGGAGAACGCGGCGGCGATATTTAAGCACTGGCTGCCGTGTTTTAAAGGCTACCTCGAGACGGCCGGAGGCACCCCCTCAGGAGAACAGAAACTGCATCTCCTGCACTCAAGAGTAAGCCCTGGAATCTTCGCCCTCATTGAGGAGGCGGAGGACTATGATGATGCGATCGAACTGTTAAAAGGACATTATATACGCCCTGTAAACCAGGTCTACGCATGTCACCTGCTTGCAACTAGATGGCAAAGCCCCGGGGAATCGCTGGAGGACTTCTACCGTGTGCTACTGGTGCTGGGCAGAAACTGTGGCTGCCCGCAAGTTCCGGGCAGCGAGCACACGGAACTTCTAATCCGGGATGCCTTCGTAGCAGGAATGGGCCCCTCAGAGATCTGCCAAAGACTCTTAGAAAAGGACACCCTGGGACTGAGAGAGGCACGGGCCCTGGCAGGGTCCATGGATGTTGCCTCCAGAAACATTCAGTCCTATGCGCCCGACTGCGCGGCGGCCCCCTGGGCTGCGTGGCATCCCGCAGCGGCAGCCCCACTAACCTTTCCCGTGTCCCCGCAGGCCTGCGCTGTAAGACGGCCCGCTAACTCCGTTGGGCCCCGCTGTTTCTTCTGCGGGCAGGCGAAGCACCCTCGCACGTGCTGCCCGGCCTGCACTTCAACCTGCAAAGGGTGCGGCAAGAAGGGCCATTTTTGGGGGTCTGCCAAGTACGAGCTGTGGCCGCAGTCTCCAACGACTCCGGACCGCTGTGGCAACCTTCCCTTCGGGCCCCAGGCAGCCAGCACTCACCGGCACCCCCCCCTATCCTAGGCCACGCACGACCCACGGGCGCAGCCATCTTGCCCCTCGGACACCACGCTGGATGGATGGGCGCTGCCATTTTGTCCATCCCCGCCGCCATTTTGTCCATCCCCAACCACCATGTGCGATCCATGGGAGACGCCATCTTGAATGGGGCCCCAGGCCCCCAACACGGCCTACTACACGCTGCCCGATCACAACCTGCAACTGCTCCATCTGGCCTCGGTGACGCTGGACCAAAATCGAGCTCTGACACCCGCGACTGCAACGATGACGGTGTTCATCAACGGCCATGAGACGTTTTGCCTGATCGACTCTGGGAGCACAGAGAGCTTTATACACCCCGACACGGTAAGGCGCTGTTCACTTGTTACCCACCCTCTAAACCAAAGAATCTCCCTGGCCTCCGGGTCACACTCGGTGGAGATAAAGGGGTTCTGCCTAGCAGACCTCACTGTCCAAGGCAGGAAATTCAACAATTTCCGCCTCTATGTCCTGCCGCACCTCTGCGCGGCTACACTCCTGGGGTTGGACTTCCAATGTAACTTGCAAAGCCTGACCTTTAAATTCGGCGGCCCTATGCCCCCCTCACGACCACCCTATTGCGCCTACATTTTTCTATAATCTGTCTACATATTTGTACCTTTACTCCACGCTCGCTTTTGGGAGGCCTGTAGTAAAGTCCCAACAATGTTACTGCAACCTTCCTATTTCTTAGCTCTACCCATATTGCCTCAGTACTCGAATCCTCCATCGTGCCCTCCTTAATCACAGCTGTGATATAATCTCTGACCAGTAATCCAACTCCTCCACCCCTTTTACCTCCCTCTCTATCCCTCCTGAAGCATCTATACCCTGGGATATTTAGTTGCCAGTCTTGCCCTTCCCTCAACCAAGTCTCAGTAATACCAATAACATCATATTCTCAGGTACTAATCCAAGCCCTAAGTTCACCTGCCTTACATGCTACACTTCTCGCATTAAAACAAATGCACCTCAGACCACCTGTCCCTTTCCGTTCATCATCTCTTCCCTGCCTCCTCTTCCCCTTAGTCACACTGAGTTTATTATCTAGTATCTTACTGGCTTTAGTTGCTGCCTCTTTACTGACCTCTAACTTCCTAATCTGGTTCCCATCCCCCTGCCACATTAGTTTAAAACCTCCCTACAGTGTTAGCAAAAGCACCCCCGAGGACATTGGTTCCAGTCCTGCCCAGGTGTAGACCATCCAATTTGTAATGGTCCCACCGCCCCCAGAACCAGTTCCAATGTCCCAAAAATCTGAACCCCCTCCCTCCTGCACCATCTCTCAAGCCACGTATTCATTCTGACTATTCTTGAATTTCTACTCTGACTGTCTCGTGGCACTGGTAGCAATCCTGAGATTACTACCTTTGAGGTCCTACTTTTTAACTTATCTCCTAACTCCCTAAATTCTGATTGTAGGACCTCATCCCATTTTTTACCTATATCGTTGGTGCCTATATGCACCACGACAACTGGCTGTTCAACCTCCCCCTTCAGTATGTCCTGCAGCCGATCTGAGACATCCCTGACCCTGAGGCAACATACCATTCGGGAGTCTCGTTTTCGACCACAGAAACGCCTGTCTACTCCCCTTGCGATTGAATCCCCTATGACTATAGCCCTGCCAGCCTTTTCCCCTCCCTTCTGTGCAGCAGAGCCAGCCATGGTGCCATGAGCCTGGCTACTACTGCCTTCCCCTGGTGAGTCATCTCCCCCAACAGTATCCAAAACGGTATACCTGTTTTGGAGGGAGGTGACCGCAGGGGACACCTGCACTGCCTTCCTGCTCTTTCTCTGTCTTTTGGTCACCCATTCACTGTCTCCCTGCGGTGTGACCAACTCACTGAACGTGCTATCCATGACCTCCTCAGCATCGCGGATGCTCCAAAGTGAGTCCATCCACAGCCCCAGAGCCGTCATGTGGTCTAACAGGAGCTGCAGCTGGACACACTTCCGGCACATGAAGGAGTCAGGGGCATCGTCCGCGTCCCTGAACTCCCACATTGAGCACGAGGAACATAACACGGGTCTGGGATCTCCTCCCATTTTTACACTTTACCTTAACTGATTACAAATATAATATCAAATAATGAATAAGTGAAAGGAATAAAGATTTTACTTACCAATCACAATACTTACCAACACACGAAGAGTTAAATTTCTCCCAGCTAATTGGAGCACTTTTCTTACCAGCCAATCAGGTCACTGCTTTGCTGTGATGTCACTCTTCAAGGTAAGTTTTTTAAGTTTTTAAAGAGGAAAACTTACCTTCCCAACAGACCCCTGGCCACTGCCCCCGCCGAAAATCTGAAGGCCGCTTCTCCGACAACTGTGGCCCCGCCGCTCTCCTCACACTCTTTTATCCTGTGTCCCCGCCGTTCTCCTCGCGCTCATCATCTGGGTTTCCTCCCACATGTCCCGAAAAACGTGCTTGTTAGGTGAATTGGACATTCGGAATTCTCCCTCTGTGTACCCAAACAGGCGCCGGAATGTGGCGACCAGGGGATTTTCACAATAACTTCATTGCAGTGTTAATGTAAGCCTACTTGTGACAATAATAAAGGTTGTTATTATTATTATGGTGATGAAGTCACACCCTAATACTTGCTGCAGGGAACTCAGATGGAGATGTTGATGGGGCAGCTCACAGGAGAATATTGATGAGGATTTCCACTAAGATGCTTGGTGCATTGTCAGGCCTGTATTATGATCCCAGACCAGATACCAACAGTGGCTAAGATACTGGACCAAAACCCCAATATTTTAGTTTATTATAAGACTGTGTGGAAAGAATGATTTGCCCCAGGAGTGAAGAAATAGGGCTTTGATATTTTTGAAACAAAACTTTATTATGAATTTAGTAATAAACTTTAAACTTTCACCCAAAAAAAACAGCTTATAATTACCCCTTAACACAATACAATTTTCCATTAAAAAACAAGAAAAGAAACAGCTCTTAGTCCACCTTAAAATTAGCAGGGCATAGATTAATATTTGTGGCACAGAACATATTCTGGCTCTGGTTAGAATCATAGAATCACTACAGTGCAGAAGGAGGCCATTCAGCCCATCGAGTCTGCACCGATCCTTTGGAAGGGTACCTTACCTAGGGACAGGCTCCACCTTATCCCCTTAACCCAGCAACCCCACCTAATCTAACCTTTTGGACACTACGCGACAATTGATCATGCCCAATCCACCTAACCTGCACATCTTCAGACTCTGGCTAAATGTCTTCAAATAGCTGCTTCAACTGGGTTGTTTCAGCGCCTTGTCTTCGGACAAGACTGCCCTGATTTTAAAATATTATTACTCTTGTTTTTAAACTCTCCTACTGGGAAAGAAAACTGCCTTTACGTGTGGTTTAAGGCAAGGGTTGCCAGATCAGTCTTCACTTTCAGAAGCCATTCTCCAAACCTCTGTCTCTCTGAAAGCTTTCTCTAAAACTGTCTCTCTCCACAGATCCTCAAAATGTCTCTCTGCCATCCTTGGCTCCACACAGCTACAACCTCATCTCCACAAGCTATAAAATAAATGACCTCTCCAGGGACTTGAATGCACATTAACTCCACAAGGGCTTTCCCAGGCAAACCACAATGCCCAGACTGAAAAATGTATTCCTCTGTCAATTTCACCTACTGGCTGCTAAAACCATGCAGGCCCTGCAAAGCAGAATTATTTTCTTAAAAACATGACCACAGCAGTCAAATACTCTGTAATCTCAGGCTTTTAGCCTTTAAATTGCCCAATGCTTAGAATCCAATATTCTTATTTCCAATTGTCACACTTGTCATCCAGCCTCATGCATACAACATACATATGAATTAGGAGCAGGAGTAGGCCAATCAGCCCCTCAGGCTTTCTCCATCATTCGATAAGATTATAGCTGATCTTATTAAAGCCTCAACTCCACTCTCCTTCCTAATCCCTATACCCTTTGACTCCCTTGTCAATCAAGAATCTATTTTTAAAATATTTATTGACCCTGTCTCCACCATTCTCTTGGGACGAGAATTCCACAGACTCACGACCCTCTGAGAGATAAGATTCTCCTCATCATTTCAACAACCACACTGTGGGTTTCAATCACCTCTCACTCTTCTAAACTCCAATGAATATAGACCCAACCTTTCCTCATAAGATAACCCCATCATCCTAGGAATCAGTGGAGTGAACCTTCTTTGAACAGCTTGTAATGAAATTATATCCTTTATGAATAAGGAGAACAAAACTGTACACAATTATCCAGATGTGCTCTCATCAAATGTAGCAAAACGTCTCTACTTTTACATTACTTTTCCCTTTGCATTAAACAAGAATATTCCATTTGCCTTTCTAGTCAACTTGCTGTATCTGCATACTAACTTTTTGTGATTCATCTGCAATCTCTCCCTATTTAAAAAATGTTGCTTTTTCTATTCTTCCTGATACAATGGAAATGTTCATACTTTCCCACATTGTACACCATCTGCCAATTTTTTGTCCACTCACTTAACCTATCTGTATTCCTTTTCAGACTCCTTATGATCTTTTCAAGACTTGCGCTCTTACCCATCTTTGTGTCATCTGCAAATTTAGCAACCATACCTCCGGTCCCTTCATCCAAGTCATTTATATGAATTGTAAATAGTTGCAGCCCCAGCCATAATCCCTATGGCACTCTACTAGTTACAGTTTGCCAACCTGAAAATTACTCATTTATCCTATTTCTCTGTTTCCTATTAGTTAACCAATCCTCTATCCATGAACCTTTTTTATGTGGTAACCTTTGATGTTGCACATTATTAAATGCATTTTGGAAAACCAAGGACATCACATCTACAGGTTCCCCTTTACCCATGTTACTTGCTCAAAGTACTTTAATAAAATAGCCAAACACAATTTCTCTTTCACAAACCATGTTGACTCTGTCTGATAGTATTAAGGTTTTCTGTAACCTCCTTAATAATAGATTCTAGCATTTTTCCTATGCCAGATGCTTTCCAACTGGTCTGTAATGTGTTGCTGTCTGTCTCCCTCCTTTCTCAAATAGAGAAGTTACATTCACTATTTTTCAATCTGATGGGACCTTTCCAGAATCTAGGGAATTTTGGAAAATTACAATCAACGGATCTGCTGTTCAAGTATGTGAAGGGAAAATCATATTTATATGTTTTGGTCCTGTCCAAAACTGGGTGGGTATTGGAGGGAGGTCTTTAAGGTAATCTCAAAGGTGGTGCACGTAAGACTCGAACCGGGTCCCCCAGAAAGCACTATTTGGGGTGTCTGATCGGCCGGGGTTGGATGCGGATGCAGATGTCTTAGCCTTTGCCTCGCTGATCGCCCGAAGGCAGATTCTCTTTGGGTGGAGGTCGGCTTCTCCACCCTGTGCCTTGGCGTGGTTGGAAGGGGGGGGTCTGCTGGAGTTCTTAACATGCGGGAAAGTAAAGTTGGAGTTGAGGGGGAGGCTGGAAAGGTTTTGCAACTCATGGGCCTTGTTCATCATGCATTTTCATGAATTGGATGACATCGAACGTTAGTGGGGGTTTGGGAGGGGGGGTTTGGAATGTATAAATTATTGATGATTCTTTTTCATTGGTGTTTTGTATTCAAAATGTTGGGCGCTGTTTGAGGGTGGGATGAGGGGATTGTTGGCTAGGGAATTGTCATTGTATTTGTTATTATTGTTAATTATCTGTTGTAAATTTTGATGAAAATATGAAAAAGGAGAATAAATATTGATTTAAAAAAAGGTATGTGAAGGGGAAAAGCTTGGTGAAGACAAAATGTCAGTCCCTTACAGTCAGGAACAGCAAAATTTATAATCATAGAATAATTATAGAATTTACAGTGCAGAAGGAGACTATTCAGCCCATTGCATCTGCACCGACCCGAGGAAAGAGCACCCTACCTAAGCCCACACCCCCACCCTATCCCCATAACCCAGCAACCGCGCCTAACCTTTTTGGACACTAAGGGCAATTTAGCATGGCCAATCCAACTAACCTGCACATGTTTGGACTGTGGAAAGAAACCGGAGCACCAGGAGGAAATCCACGCAGACACAGGGAGAACGTGCAAACTTCGCATAGACAGTGACCCAAGCCAGAACTGCGAAGCAACAGTGCTAACCACTGTGCTATCGGGGAACAAAGAAATGGCTGACCAACTAAATACACACTTTGGTTCGGTCTTCACAAAGGAGGGCACAAATAATGTCCCAGAAATATAGGTGAACACAGGGTTTCGTGAGGGAGGAACTGAAGGAAAGCAGACAGGAAACAAAGAGTAGGAATTAACCGGTCTTTTTCCAAGTGGAAGGCAGTGACTAGTGGGGTACTGCAGGGATCGGTGCTGGAACCCCAGCTATTCAAAACATATAATTTAGATGAAGGAACTAAATGTAATATCTCCAAATTTACAGCTGACACAAAGCTAGGTGGGAGGTTTAGTTGTGAGGAACATGCAGAGATATGGGCAGCACGGTAGCATTGTGGATAGCACAATTGCTTCACAGCTCCAGGGTCCCAGGTTCGATTCCGGCTTGGGTCACTGTCTGTGCGGAGTCTGCACATCCTCCCCGTGTGTGCGTGGGTTTCCTCCGGGTGCTCCGGTTTCCTCCCACAGTCCAAAGATGTGCAGGTTAGGTGGATTGGCCATGATAAATTGCCCTTAGTGTCTAAAATTGCCCTTAGTGTTGGATGGGGTTACTGGGTTGTGGGGATAGGGTGGAGGTGTGGACCTTGGGTGGGGTGCTCTTTCCAAGAGCCGGTGCAGACTCGATGGGCCGAATGGCCTCCTTCTGCACTGTAAATTCTATGAAAGATGCTTGAGTAGTAAGAAAATGACATTAGGGAAATTGATGGGATTGAAGGCCTATAAATCCCCAGAGCCTGATAATCTAAATCCAAGAGTATTTAAGGAAGTGGCTCTAGAAATAATGGATGCATTGGTGGTCATCTTCCAAGATTCTATATGCTCTGGAATGGTTCCTACAGGTTGCAGGGCAGCTAATGTGACCCCACTATTTAAAAAGGGAGGTAGAAAGAAAACATGGAATTATAGACCAGTCAGCCTGACGTCTGTAGTGGGGAAATATCAGTCCATTAGAAAAGATTTAATAGCAGAGCACTTGGAAAACAATGGCAAGATCGAACAGAGTCAGCATGGATTTACGAAAGGGAAATCATGCTTGACAGATGTACTGCAATTCCTCGAGGATATAATTAGTAGAGCTGATGAGGGAGAGCCAGTGGATATGGCTTATTTGGACTTTTATAAAGCTTTTGACAAAGCCCCACATAAGAGTTTAGCATGTAAAATTAAAGTGCATGGGATTGGGGGTACTGTATTGAAATGGACGAAAACTGGTTGGAAGACAGGAGGCAAAGAGTTGGAATTAACAAGTCTTTTTCCGAATGGTAGGCAGTGACTGTGGGGTACCACAGGGATCGGCGCTGGGATCCCAACTATTCACAATATATAATTTAGATGAGGGAACTAAAACAAGGGCAATGTGGCCAAGTTTGCAGACGACACTAAGATGAGTGGTAAAGCAAAAAGTGCAGAGGATACCGGAAGTCTGCAGAGGGATTTGGATTGGTTAAGTGAATGGACTAGGGTCTGGCAGATGGAATACAATGTTGACAAATGTGAGGTTATCCATTTTGGTAGGAATAACAGCAAAAGGGATTATTATTTAAATGATAAAATATTAAAACATGCTGCTGTGCAGAGAGACCTGGGTGTGCTCGTGCATGAGTCGCAAAAAGTTGGTTTACAGGTGCAACAGGTGATTAAGAAGGCAAATGGAATGTTGTCCTACATTGCTAGAGGGATGGAGGGAGGTTATGCTGCAATTGTATAAGGTGTTAGTGAGGCCACACCTGGAGTATTGTGTTCAGTTTTGGTCTCCTTGCTTGAGAAAGGACGTACTGGCGCTGGAGGGTGTGCAGAGGAGATTCACTAGGTTAATCCCAGAGCTGAAGGGGTTGGATTACGAGGAGAGGTTGAGTAGACTGGGACTGTACTCATTGGAATTTTGAAGGATGAGGGGGGATCTTATAGAAACATATAAAATTATGAAGGGAATAGATAGGATAGATGCGGGCAGGTTGTTTCCACTGGCGGGTGAAAGCAAAACTAGGGGGCATAGCCTCTAAATAAGAGGAAGTAGATTTAGGACTGAGTATAGGAGGAACTTCTTCACCCAAAGGGTTGTGAATCTATGGAATTCCTTGCCCAGTGAAGCAGTTGAGGCTCCTTCATTAAATGTTTTTAAGATAAAGATAGATAGTTTTTTGAAGAATAAAGGGATTTAGGGTTATGGTGTTTGGGCCGGAAAGTGGAGCTGAGTCCACAAAAGATCAGCCATGATCTCATTGAATGGCGGAGCAGGCTCGATGGGCCAGGTGGCCTACTCCTGCTCCTAGTTCTTATGTAATATCTCCAGATTTGTAGAGGACAAAGCTGGGTGGGAGGATTAGCTGTGAGGAGGATGCAGGGATCCTTCAGTGTGATTTGGACAAGTTGAGTGAGTGGGCAAATGAATGGTAGACGCAGTATAATGTGGATAAATGTGAGGACATCCACATTGGTAGCAAAAACGGATTGTTATCTGAATGGCCATAAATTAGGAGAGGGTAATGTGCAACTGTAATGTTCTTGTTGGTTGGCCTGATTTATTACAAGAACACTTGTATTTAAAATTATGAATGGTTTATTAACATTAACTGTCGGTAAACTAAATACAAGACAATAGGTGAACAACAGCAAAATCATGGACATGCAAGCTCTCTCTTTTACATCCTCCAGCCAGTGTCTGGTCAGTTGACTTTACATTCACTTATATACTAGTGAGACTTCAAGTGGTCAGCCAGTGAATTACAACACAACCATGATATCTCAACGTCTCCTTTCCTTTGAAAGAATAAATCAGTACATTATCATCAGTATATTTACATGTGATATCATGAGCCTATGAGTCAAACAGTATTCTATTTTTTAAAAATTAAAATTGATTTAACAAATATACATATATAGATACATATATACACAAGAACAGCAAGCATAGTATGTACAAATAGTCCAAATCTACAAATTGAATCAATGAGGTTTTGTTCTCACTCTGGTTGATCTTCTCAAAGTTTGATGTTGCTGCTCAGAACTTGTAGATTCAATGTTCTCCATGACATTCTCATGCTCAGGAACTGCTGATCTATCTGACACTGCATAAGACCATAAGACGCAGGAACAGAACTAGACCACTTGGCCCATTGAGTCTGCTCCGCCATTCAATCATGGCTGATATTTTTCTCATCCCCATTCTCCTGCCTTCTCCCCATAACCCCTAATCCCCTTATTAATCAAGAACCTATCTATCGCTGTCTTAAAGACACTCAGTGATTTGGCCTCCACAGCCTTCTGTGGTAAAGAGTTCCACAGATTCACCACCCACTGGCTGAAGAAATTCCTCCTCATCTCTGTTTTAAAGGATCGTCCCTTTAGTCTGAGATGGTGTCCTCTGCTTCTAGTTTTTCCGACAAGTGGAAACACCCTCTCCACATCCACTCTATCCAGACCTCGCAGTATCCTGTAAGTTTCAATAAGATCCCCCCTCATCCTTCTTAACTCCAATGAGTACAGACCCAGAGTCCTCAAACGTTCCTCATATGACAAGCTCTTCATTCCAGGATCATTCTTGTGAACCACCTCTGGACTCTTTCCAAGGTCAGCACATCCTTCCTTAGATACAGGGCCCAAAACTGCTCACAATACTCCAAATGGGGAACCTTATACAGCCTAAAAAGTACATCCATTGTCTTGTATTCTAGCCTTCTTGACATGATTGCGAACATTGCATTTGCCTTCTTAACTGCAGACTGAACCTGCAAGTTAACCTTAAGAGAATCTTGAACAAGGACTCCCAAGGCCCTTTGTGCTTCTGATTTAGAACATAGAACAGTACAGCACAGAACAGGCCCTTCGGCCCTCGATGTTTTGCCGAGCATTGTCCGAAACCAAGATCAAGCTATCCCACTCTCTGTCATTCTGGTGTGCTCCATGTGCCTATCCAATAGCTTGAAAGTTCCTAAAGTGTCCGACTCCACTATAACAGCAGGCAGTCCATTCCACACCCTAACCACTCTCTGAGTAAAGAACCTACCTCGGACATCCCTCCTATATCTCCCACCCTGAATCTTATAGTTATACCCCCTTGTAACAGCTACATCCACCCGAGGAAATAGTCTCTGAACGTCCACTCTATCTATCCCCCTCATTATCTTATAAACCTCTATTAAGTCGCCTCTCATCCTCCTCCGCTCCAAAGAGAAAAGCCTTAGTGTAGCGCACAATGACTCACGCGAGACGAGAAGCGATGACGTTGATCTAGGCTTTATTAAGCGAGACTTGTCCCCAGCAGCTCAGCAACAGAATGAGGCTGCGGGGAGAAGCTCGGGCTCTTATACTCCGCCATCAGGGCAGGACCAGAAGTCGGCAGATCCAACCAGGACCCGGGACCTGTCCGCCAATAGCCTCTCGGCTTCACAGGTACCACATTACCCCTAATACATACCACCACATTCACCCCTTGTTAAAAAACAACCCGGCGGGGTGGTGGTTCGCATGGTGGTAAGGGTTTACAAGGTTGGCCCTGGAACAAATTTCGGACTGTGTTAATACAGCTTTAGCCCTACACTGGGCTATGTACAAGTTTGTGAGAACTATTTACAATACGAGCAAAAAAAATTTTGTTACAACAACATTCTTGCTTTTCTTGGTGTCATGCGGATTCCACGAGTCGAGCGGGCGGTCTGGTCTTTCTCGTCGATCGCCTCAGCCCTGGTGGTGGTGCAGGTGCTTGCTCGGGCGTTGTCGTCTCCGGGAGCGTTTCGATATTTGTTCCTGTTTTACTCCTGGGCGGGCACGGGAGGAGGCGAGTGGTGGTTGATGGATGTGGAGGGGGTATGGGGCAGGAGTTGGTGCCAGGGGCATGGTGGCGGTGACTAACTTTGGCCGCCCTGAAGTGATTGTGCAGATTCTTCCTGACTGGTCCTGGCGATGGGGCCCACAGCCCTCATGGCCTTTCCCACCTGAACCCAGGCCCGGTTAACATCAGCGAGTGGCAGCCTCCTTCCCACCCTGGGGAACAGGATGTCTGCCTCCCCAACACGGTCTCTAGCTCGGCATCAGCGAACCTGGGTGCCGCTCTTTCGGGTGGCATGTTCTTAGCTGGAATGAGTGTGTGTGGGGAGTGGAGTCTTATATGCAGCTGCAACTTGTCAAAATATCGAATGCCAGTCCTGACGCCGGCGAATCACAGGCCAGTGTTAGTTGGTGCATTAGTTCTACGTGGCACCGGTGCTAGTCCCTTCGGACGTCCTGAATCGCTCCAGGACCGGCACCGCTATCGGGATCATAGAACACCAATTCAGTGCCAGCATCAGCACTTCATCTCCTGAACAGAGAATCCAGCTGTTTTCAAGAAGCAATTACATCTAGCACTTGGGGCAAAGGGGATCAAAGGATATTGGGGGAAAGCAGGATTAAGCTATTGAGTTGGATGATCAGCCATGATCATAATGAATGGTGGAGGAGGTTCAAAGAGCCGAATGTTTCTGTCTCCATATTGCCATGTTACACTTGAGAGTGACAGCTTTAGACATAGGGTACCATCATCAGTGGAAATCATGTTTGGGAGCCAGGTTAGGATAATTTTGTCAGTACATTACTAGTCCAAGACAAACTTCTCGAAAAGAAAAGGGAGAATTTAGACAGCACACACATTACAGAATAATAGTTTAGAAGAGGCTCTTTGGCCCATCGAGTCTGCACCGGCGCATGAAAGACACCTGACTTGCCTACCTAATTGACGATTGACATGCAGCTACGGAACTGTGTCAACTGCAGATGGGATAAAAAGTTTGGGTCATAGATTCCACCCAGGAAACATGCAAAAGTATCCAAAGTGTGCAGTGAGCCTAGACCCTATGAAGTAGCAACACCAAATGGAGTGACGTTAAGGGGAAATAGAAGCCAGCTAAGGAAATTCTGCAGTTGCAAAACACTCAGCACTCCTATTGCATTTTCAGTTAGCAAGGAGTGGCTGGGACCAGAACTCAGCCGCCGGAGGGCGGAGATTAATCCTGGGTAAGGTATAACATCTGGCGCGGGGCTTTTCGCGGCCTAGTTTTTCAGTTACAGGACCTCCCTGGGCGATGTAGCCATGTAAAATGGCCATCTGCAAAGGACCATGGGAATTGTGGTCAATTTGGGACACAGACAGCTACACAGCCTCTGTGTATTGTGCAAAGAAACCAGACTTGGCAGAAACTTGTATCCATTAAGCGTCGATCACCATTTCCCCCAAGACAATAGAGTTTGAATCAAGGAGTTCCAACAGTAGCAGACTAACCAGCGCCACCCCCCCCCCACCCTCATTTGGAAAGGACTACGTGCCTGGGACAACGATAGCTGGGACCCGCACAGCTATCGAGGTATCCGCCCTCTAATTGGCTAAGATCGATGAGGGTGATTGAAAACCCTATTGATCCATTGGACCTGGAGTAAGGACCGCCCAAAAGGGCGCGAAAAAGACGAAGGATAAAAAGCCCTGCGCACTAGAGATCTGTCTCTTTTGGGACCGACCTGTGCGCGACCAACTGCAGCAGAACAACCAAGTTCAAGGACCCACGACCATTCCCGAAGGACGAGCGCAGCTGAGACGAACCCAACAACTTCCAACTGACCATGTGGACCCGGATAAAGGCCTTATCTCGCACAGTGCCGGTCACTCGAAGTTAAGTAAAGGTCATCTTAGTCATTAGGTGTAGTTTAGTTCGGAACCGCATGTATTATTGCATAGAGATACTAGTCTTGTGTTCTTAATAAACTGTGTTTTTGAGCTAACATACTGGTTGTGTGGTCATTTGGTCAATATAAGAAACAGCTTGTGGTTCACATAAAGGGTAAGAAAAGGCAACATTTATTGGCGACTCTGACGGGACCTCGATTAGAAGAAACTCTGTTACTCCGAGGGACCCCACAACTTTGAATTAAATTGGAGGAAAGAGAACGAACCACAAGAGTAAGTTTCATATCGACCAAATAACCGAATTTCGGAAGTGTGCACTAACCACATGCGTAACTAACAGGGAAGGGTAAGGTAAACTCGTCAGACTTGCATGCAAATCTAGAGGGATTGTGAACCGGAATAAAGCCGTAAGCCATACCCGTTGTTCGATCGACTCCTTATTCCCCCTGTTCCAAATTTTAAGTGGAGAAAAGATGGCAGCGCAGATGATAGAGAAGATGATGAATCCGCAACAGCAACCCGAGGTCGCAGTAGCCGACAAATCAGAGCAGTGCCCCATATGGGAGGATGTGTTGAGTAATTATTTAAAGGGGAAAGGATGGCCTCTTTGGTCGAATTTTTGTGCAAACATCGAGACAGGTCCAGGAAAGATAGGACTAACTTGGTGGGAAGATTTATGTAAGGTATATAAGAAAAATGCAGTTAAGTTCAGAAAGCCAATGGCAATAGTGTGCTGCTTGGCACAGTTGCGAGGCACAGAGGAGGTCGTCGAGACGCTCCGCAGTCAGTTAGTAGAGAAGGAGGAAGAGAATGAGGGAAACAGTAAAGAAAATGAGAACATAATTATTGAAAAAATATATATATTTATTCAAATTTTTCAACAAATTTTCAACAAAAACCCCTCCAACAAAAAGAAAGAAACAAGAACACAACAATCAGAAATTATACATTGGATTTCCCCCATATAGAATAACCCCCTATATAACAATTAAAAACACAAATAGGGGGAAAAAAAATACCTTCACCCAAATGCCACCCCAAAAGAACCCCCCCCCCCTCCCTCCCCCCCTCTGCCCATGGACTGCTGCTGCTGACCTCCTCCTAACGCTCCGCCAGATAGTCTAGGAACGGATGCCACAGCCTGAGGAACCCTTGCACAGACCCTCGCAAGGCAAACTTTATCCTCTCCAGCTTGATGAACCCTGCCATGTCATTGATCCAAGCTTCCACACTAGGGGGCTTTGCACCTTTCCACAGTAGCAAAATCCTCTGCCGGGCTACCAGGGATGCAAAGGCCAGAATACTGGCCTCTTTCGGTTTCCTGGGGGTAGCCCAAACTTCTCCTCCAGCGCCCCTAGGCTCGCAAATGTCCCATCAATGAACAGGTCCCCCATTCTTCTAATCCCTGTCCGATGCCAGCTCCGAAACCCCCCATCCATCCTTCCCGGGACGAACCGATGATTCTCCCGAATCGGGGACCAACTCGAGGCTCCCACCTCGCCCCTGTGTCACCTCCACTGCCCCCAGATCTCCAGCGTCACCGCCACCACCGGACTAATGGTGTACCTTGTCGGCAAGAGCGGCAGCGGTGCCGTCACCAGCGCCCTCAGGCTCGTGCCCACACAGGACGCCATCTCTAGCCTCTTCCACACCGCCCCCTCTCTCTCCATTACCCACTTACGGATCATTGCCACATTGGCTGCCCAATAATAGCCACACAAATTCTGCAGCGCATCCCCCCCCCCTGTCCCTGCTATGCTCCAGAAACACTCTCTTCACCCTCGGGGTCTTATTCGCCCACACAAATCCCATAATGCTCCTGCTTACACGTTTGAAAAAGGCCTTGGGGATCATAATAGGGAGGCACTGGAACACAAAGAGAAACCTCGGGAGGACCGTCATTTTGACCGACTGCACCCTACCCGCTAGAGTGGCAACATATCCCATCTTTTAAAATCCTCCTCCATCTGCTCCACCAACCGCGTCAAATTGAGCTTGTGCAGGGCCCCCCAACTCCTGGCTACTTGGATCCCTAGGTAGCGGAAGCTCCTTTCCGCCCTCTTCAGCGGTAGCTCGTCTAATCCCCTTCCCTGGACCCCTAAGTGCACCACAAAGAGCTCACTCTTCCCTACGTTGCGTTTATACCCCGAAAAGTCCCCAAACTCCCTAAGGATCCGCATGACCTCCGCCATCCCCTCCACTGGATCCACCACATACAACAACAGGTCATCGGCATACAACGACACCCGGTGTTCCTCTCCCCCCCGGACCAGGCCCCTCCATTTCCTAGACTCCCTCAGTGCCATGGCCAGCAGCTCAATTGCCAGTGCAAACAACAAGGGGGATAAGGGCAACAAAACCCCTCCAACAAAAAGAAAGAAACAAGAACACAACAATCAGAAATTATACATTGGATTTCCCCCATATAGAATAACCCCCTATATAACATTTAAAAACTCGTCCTAAGTACAGCTCCCACTTTACAAGTCGCCGGCCCTGACTTGCCCCATGCCATAGAAGTAGCAACCACCGACCGAACCCTCTCAGCAGTGCTCCTACAGGAACGCCACGACCGATTAGGACCAGTAGCCTCTAGAGTTTTAGACCCCGTAGAACAAGGATTTTCTGCCTGTGAACGACACTTGCTTGTAGTCTTCTAGGCAGTCCAGTACTTTGCCTACATTACAGGCCTCAACCCAGTCACAATATTAACCGAGCACACCCCCACCCAACTGTTGTTAGATGGCAAACTAAAGGATGGCTCAGTTAGCCAGACCAGAGCGGCTCACTGGACACTCTTATTACAAGGCAGGGATATTTCTGTGAAACAAACCAAGACCCACACCTTCTTAGCAGACAATTTACAATACGCAGGGACAATCTGCCAGATAATTGCAGCCACACAACCCACAGGACCCTTTGTTCCCAAATCATTACAACCACGTGTAAACGGTGAGACACAAATTTCCCAAGACACAGGGGACACAGTAAAGATCTATGTAGATGGCTCCTCCATTGTTGAGGATGGAATAAGAATCACAGGATGCCGGATTTACATGGAGGACTCACAGGGACGCCCACTAGAAGAGGTATCTTTAAAATTACCCGGCCACTTGGGTTTGCAGGCAGCCGAACTGGCAGCCATAGCTTATGTAATTGATCACCCAGACTCCTTTCCAACGCCTGCGGACATACATTCCGACAGCTTGTATGTTTGCAACAGTCTAACAGAATTCCTTCCCCTATGGGAATCTCGAGGTTTTGTATCCGCAGACGGAAAGCCCCTACCCTCCACCCCTCTCCTGAAACATATTCTTAACAAAGCCACCGGCCGCACATATGACATCATTAAAGTAAAGAGCCATCGCCACACCTCCCCCCCCGGGAATCGCAAGGCCGACCGACGCCTTAGCTAAAGCTGGATCACGCACTGGTCAATTCTGGCAAACCCCCCCCCCCCCCGAGTGTGAACAGATACATTCAATCCAGGTCTCCCAAACCAATATTGAGGACTTATCTCAGGCACAGAAAGCAGACAGCTCCCTTAAACGGGTTCTGAACGGCACCTACCCAGCCCCCTATGATAAATGGAAGGACACACTCACAATACAGGACAGAATAGTATTAAAGGTCAGAATTTATGTGGTCCCCACCCAAGACAGAAACCAGTTAATCTACCAATTCCATGACGGACACGGACATCAGGGAATAGACACAACCATTGCCCATTTAAGACCCTTGTGCTGGTGGCCCAAATTAAAAAGTGATGGCATACATTATGTTGAGAATTGCCTCATTTGTGCCCAGAACAATCCAGAACATTATGCAAAGAAAGGGTAATTAAGACACACACGACCTGTAGAAGGCGCCTGGACAAATCTGCAAATTGATTACATTGGTCCCCTCCCCCCAGCAGAAACGGTTACAAGTATGTTCTGGTCGTCATAGACACATTTACAAAATGGGTCGAGGCATTCCCCACATGTTCTAACACGGCAAAGGCCACCGCTAAAATTTTGACCCAACAGATCTTTACGCGCTGGGGTCTTCCACGCAGCATTGAGTCAGATCAAGGTTCCCACTTCACCGGCAGAGTAATGCAAAACATTATGACCATTTTCGGTATCAAACAGAAATTCCACATAGCCTATCACCCCCAGTCCAGCGGCATAGTAGACCACATGAACTGCACTTTAAAAACGACCATTCGGAAGACTGTACAGCAGAGCAATTCCACTTGGGACACGGTACTACCCTTTGCTCTCATGATTATCAGGAACACAGTTTTCAGTTCCATAGGTTTCACCCCAACACCCATATGACAGGGAGAACCATGAAAGGCATTGAATATTTATCAGGGCTCGAATTGGCGAATCCCGCAGTAACCGCGCTCATCCACGAAAATGCAGTCCAACAGGTCACAGAGAACATTAAAGCGGCACACATTAGCTGCTGCTGTCCGACTAGGCGCTAGGAAAAAGCAGAGTAAAGCCAGCTTTGACAAAAAGGTTCACCCCATAGAGAATGCAGTCGGCCAGCAAGTTGTGATCTCGTTGTACAACCCCAGCTCCTTCCTAGCCACTAAATTTGCAGGCCCCTACTCCATCTCTGACAAAGTAAGCCCCTCTGTGTACAAGATAGCGTACCCCAATGGTAAGACTGGTTGGTTCCACATCAACCAACTCAAACTCTACGGATCACAACGTAGCCACACCCACTACTTAGCCTTGGGAGAGGATGATGTTCTGCCCACTGACGACTCATTTTGTCAATTCAGTAAGTTTTAAAGTACTGGTGGACAAGGATAAGAGTGGCCCTAGGATGAATGTGCTAAATTGGGGGAAGGCTAATTATAACAATATTAGGCGGGAACTGAAGAACATAGATTGGGGGCGGATGTTTGAGGGCAAATCAACATCTGACATGTGGGAGGCTTTCAAGTGGCAGTTGAAAGGAATTCAGGACCGGCATGTTCCTGTGAGGAGGAAGGATAAATACGGCAATTTTCGGGAACCTTGGATAACGAGAGATATTGTAGGCCTCGACAAAAAGAAAAAGGAGGCATTTGTCAGGGCTAAAAGGCTGGGAACAGACAAAGCCTGCGTGGAATATAAGGAAAGTAGGAAGGAACTTAGCAAGGAGTCAGGAGGGCTAGAAGGGGTCACGAAAAGTCATTGGCAAATAGGGTTAAGGAAAATCCCAAGGCTTTTTACACGTACATAAAAAGCAAGAGGGTAGCCAGGGAAAGGGTTGGCCCACTGAAGGATAGGCAAGGGAATCTATGTGTGGAGCCAGAGGAAATGGGCGAGGTACTAAGTGAATACTTTGCATCAGTATTCACCAAAGAGAAGAAATTGGTAGATGTTGAGTCTGGAGAAGGGTGTGTAGATAGCCTGGATCACATTGAGATCCAAAAAGATGAGGTGTTGGGTGTCTTAAAAAATATTAAGGTAGATAAGTCCCCAGGGCCTGATGGGATCTACCCCAGAATACTGAAGGAGGCTGGAGAGGAAATTGCTGAGGCCTTGACAGAAATCTTGAAAAGTATTGGCCACCAGGATTGAGGACTGTGTCCCGGGGGTGATTCATGAGGACCAAACGGGATTCGTAAAGGGCACGCAGTTAAATACCAATGTGCGGCGGCTCTTAAACGTGATAATGATGACATTGGAGGAGGGAGAGGCGGAGATAGTGGCAGCTACGGACGCGGAAAAAGCCTTTGACCGAGTGGAGTGGGAGTACCTCTGGGAGGTATTGCGCAGGTTTGGGTTCGGGGGAGGGTTTATCAGATGGGTTCAGCTCCTTTACTGCGCCCCGGTGGTGAGTGTAGTGACGAACCGGCGGAGGTCGGAGTACTTTCGGCTGTACCGAGGGACGAGGCAGGGGTGCCCCCTGTCCCCCCTTTTGTTTGCATTGGCGATCGAACCCTTGGCCATATCACTTAGGGAGTCTAATAAATGGAGGGGGATAGTCCACGGGGGAGAAGAGCATCGGGTATCGCGCTACGCGGATGACCTGCTGCTATACGTGGCGGACCCAATGGAGGGGACGGTGGAGGTCATGCAGACTCTGAAGGAGTTTGGGGAGTTCTCGGGCTACAAGCTTAATGTAGGGAAGAGTGAGCTTTTTGTATTACAGGCAGGGGACCAAGAAAGAGAGATAGGGGACCTACCGCTGAGGAGGGCGGAGAGGAGTTTTCGGTATCTGGGGATCCAGATAGCCAGGAGTTGGGGGGCCCTACATAAACTGAATTTGACGAGGTTGGTGGAGCAAATGGAGGAGGATTTTAAAAGATGGGACATGTTACCGCTCTCGCTGGCGGGTAGGGTGCAGTCGGTCAAAATGGTGGTCCTTCCGAGGTTTTTGTTTGTGTTTCAGTGCCTCCCCATCGTGATCACCAAGGGCTTCTCCAAGAGAGTAGGTAGGAGTATTATGGGGTTGTGTGGGCAAATAAGACCCCGAGGGTTAGGAGAGGGTTCCTGTAACGCAATAGGGACCGAGGAGGGTTGGCTTTGCCAAACCTAGGGAGCTACTACTGGGCAGCAAACGTGGCGATGATCCGCAAGTGGGTCATGGAGGGAGAGGGGGCGGCATGGAAGAGGATGGAGATGGCGTCCTGTAAAGGAATGAGCCTGGGGGCGCTGGTAACGGCACCGCTGCCGCTCTCGCCGACAAAATACACCACAAGCCCGGTGGTGGCGGCAACACTAAGGATCTGGGGCCAGTGGAGAAGGCACAGAGGTGCAACGGGAGCATCGGTGTGGTCCCCGATCAGGGGTAACCACCGCTTTGTCGCGGGGAAGATGGACAAGGCTGGCATCGGGTGGGAATTAGAAGAATGGGGGACCTGTTCATTGACGGGGCATTTGCGAGCCTAGGGGCACTGGAGGAGAAGTTTGAGTTACCCCTGGGAAATGCCTTTCGATATATGCAGGTGAGGGCTTTTGTGAGGCGACAGGTAAGGGAATTTCCATTCCTCCCGGCACAAGAAGTTCAAGATAGGGTGATCTCGGGGGTATGGGTCGGGGAGGGCAAGGTGTCGGAAATACACCAAGAGATGAAACAAGAGGGGTAAGCGCTAGTAGAAGAGTTGAAAGGTAAATGGGAGGAGGAGCTGGGGGAGGAGATTGAGGAAGGGCAATGGGCTGACGCCCTGGGTAGGGTTAACACCTCCTCCTCGTGTGCCAGGCTCAGTCTGATACAATTTAAGGTGGTTCACAGAGCGCATTTGACGAGGGCGAGGCTGAGTAGGTTCTTTGGGGTAGAGGATAGATGTGAAAGATGTTCAGGGAGCCCGGCGAACCATGTCCATATGTTTTGGTCATGCCCGGCACTGGAGGGGTTCTGGAGAGGAGTGGCGGGAGTAATATCCCAGGTGGTGAAAGTCCGGGTCAAGCCAAGCTGGGGGCTAGCAATATTTGGAGTAGTGGACGAACCGGGAGTACAGGAGGCGAAAGAGGCCGGCATTCTGGCCTTTGCATCCCTAGTAGCCCGGCGAAGGGTCTTGCTAATGTGGAAGGAGGAGAAGCCCCCCAGCCTGGAGGCCAGGATAAATGATATGGCTGGGTTCATAAAGTTGGAGAGGATTAAGTTCGCCTTGAGAGGGTCTGCGCAGGGGTTCTACAGGCGGTGGCAACCGTTCCTAGAATATCTCGCAGAGCGTTAGAGGAAAGTTGGTCAGCAGCAGCAGCAACCCTGGGAGTGGGGGGGGGGGGGGGGGGGGGGGGGGGGGGGGGGGGGGAACGAGAGATTGTTTGCGGGGATGGACGAGTGGGAGATGGCATGGAGGGTGGGGAGAAATGGCACATGCGGCCAAGAACCAGTGTATAAAGCTATGTAAATATACCATCTTGCCATGTATATATCTTACTCAGGGTGACTTTGCGTTATTTTGTTACCGGGGGGGTGGGGGGGTGGGGGTGGGGAAGAGTTATTGTTTGTAAGGGGAAAAGATTGTGTTGTTAAAAACCTTTAATAAAAATTTTTTTTTTTTTTTTTTAAAGCTGATGGAAAATTCACCTTCTTCTAAACCAAACACCAACTTTTAAGTTAATTAACTAAATAAAAGAAAGACTAGACTTTAGATAAAAATGAAGCCTTATACTCCCTCAGTCACCAAACTCTCACTATAGCACACAAATGCACCAAATTCAGCACTCAGTGCAAACTATCTCTAATCAAATTATTCCTTTCTAGATGATTATACATCCTATCTCTTCTAAACCTTTCCAAGATTTTGCCCACAACAGAAGTAAGCCTCACTAGTCTATAGTTACCTGGGTTGTCTCTACTCCCCTTCTTGAACAAGGGGACAACATTTGCTATCCTCCAGTCTTCTGGCACTATTCCTGTAGACAAAGATAACTTAAAAATCAAAGCCAAAGGCTCAGCAATCTCCTCCCTAGCTTCCCAGAGAATCCTAGGGTAAATCCCATCCAGCCCAGGGGACTTATCTATTTTCACACTTTCCAGAATTGCCAACACCTCCTCTTTATGAGCCTTATTGACCAACAGGAGGGTGGAGATTAGTGAATTTAGCATTTAATATTTATACTGGAAATCTAGCACCAAGGACCATATTGTTAATTGTAATTTAATTTGACAAGAATTTAATAAGTATTTATTTTCAAATTCATTAATTAGTGCTAGAAATGTCAGTCAGTGGGATAAAGTACTTCACCCGTGAGACGTGGGAAATTCGTGACACTTCAAGTATTCAGGACAACTACATCTGCAGGAAATGTACCCAATTGCAGCTCCTCACAGACCGCATTAATTGGTTGAAGCAGCAGTTGGATGCACTTAGGAGCATGCAGGTGGCGGAAAGCATCATAGACAAGAATTCTAGAGACGTGGTCACACCCAATATGCAGGCAGATAGATGGGTGACTGCTAGAAGGGGCAGGCAGTCAGAGCAGGAATCCCATGGAGTTGTCCCCCTCTCTGACAAATATACTGTTTTGGATATTATTGAGGAAGGTAGCCTACCAGGGGAAAACAACAACAGCAGTCAGAACGGTGGCCGGCTGGTTCTGTTGTTCAGGAGGAAGGGTCAAAGTGCAGAATAGCCGTAGTTAAAGGGGACACTATAGTCAGGGGCACAGGTAGGTGCTTCTGTGGCCATGAAAGAGACTCCCGGATGGTATGTTGCCTTCCGGGTGCCAGGATCGAGTATGTCTCTGAAAAGGCATGGGGCATTCTGAAGGGGGACAGTGAACAGCCAGAGGTTGTGGTACACATTATTACTAAAGACACAGGCAGGAAGAATGACAACTCCTGCAGGGGGAGTTCAGGGAGTTAGGTAGCAAGTTAAAAAAACAGGATGTTGAGTGCTTTAATCTCAGGATTACTCCCTGTGCCACAGGCCAGTGAGGCTTGGAATAGGAAGATAGTGCAGCTAAACAAGTGGCTAAATAGCTGGTGTAGGAGGGAGGGTTTCATTTATCTATCATTGGGATCTCATCCGGAGCAGGTGGGACCTGTACAAGGAGGACAGGTTGCACCTAAACTGGAGGTTTGCTTGCGTCACTCGGGAGGGTTTAAACTAGTGTGGCAGCGGGTTGGGAACCAGAGCAGTAGGTCAGCAGGGGAAATAACTGATGAACTGCTATTGAATAAGGCCAGTAAGACTAAGAGGAAGGGCAGGCAGGGAGAGGTTGCTGAACACAGCAGGACTGGTGATCTGAGTGCATTTTTTTCAACACGTGAAGTATAACAGGTAAGGCAGGTGAACTTAGAGCTTGGACTAGTACTTGGAACTATGATGTTGTTGCTATTACAAAGACTTGTTTGAGGGAGTGACAAGATTAGCAGCTAAATATTCCAGGATTTAGATGCTTCAGATGCGGGATAGAGGGGGATAAAAAAGGGGTGCATTACTGGTTGGGGCGAATAACACAGCTGTACCGAGGGAGGACACCTCGGAGGGCTCATGCAGGGAGGCAATGTGGATAGTGCTCAGGAATAGATTAGATAGGTAGACAGATTTTGGAAAGATGTAAAAGCAATAGGGTTGTTGTGATGGGTGATTTTAACTTCCCTTCTATTGACTGGGACTCACTTAGTGCTAGAGCCATGAATGGGCAGAATTTGTAAGGCGCATCCAGGAAGGTTTCTTGAAATATGTAAATAGTCCAACTAGGGAACGCCCTGTACAGGACCTGGTATTGGAGAATGAGGCCTGCCATGTGGTTGAAGTATCAGTATGGGAGTATTTTGAGAGCAGTGACTATAATTCTGTAAATGTTAAGATACTTGTGGTTAGGTAGTCCTCGGGAGAAGGTGCTAAATTGGGGGAAGGCTAATTACAACAATATTAGGCAGGAACTGAAGAATTTAGATTGGGGGCAACTGTTTGAGGGTAAATCAACATCTGACATATGGGAGTCTTTCAAATGTCAATTGATTAGAATTCAGGACCGGCATGTTCCTGTGAGGAAGAAGGATAAGTATGCCAAGTTTCAGGAACCTTAGATAACAAGAGCAGCATGTTGGGCAGCACGGTAGCATAAGTGGATAGTACTGTGGCTTCACAGCGCCAGGGTCCCAGGTTCGATTCCCCGCTGGGTCACTGTCTGTGCGGAGTTTGCACGTTCTCCCCGTGTCTGCGTGGGTTTCCTCCGGGTGCTCCGGTTTCCTCCCACGGTCCAAAGATGTGCAGGTTAGGTGGATTGGCCATGATAATTTGCCCTTAGTGTCCAAAAAGGTTAGGAGGGGCTATTGGGTTACAGTGATAGGGTGGAAGTGAGGGCTTAAGTGGGTCGGTGCAGACTCGATGGGCCGAATGGCCTCCTTCTGCACTGTATGTTCTATGTACTATGTACTCTATGTAAGAGATATTGTAAGTCTAGTTGAAAAGAAAAAGGAAGCATTTGTAAGGTCAGACGAATCCCCTGATGAACATAAAGAAAGTAGCAAGGAGTTAGGAGGGCTAAAAAGGGTCATGACAAGTCCTTGGCAAACAAGATTAAGAGAATCCCAAGGCATTTTATATGTATATAGGGAAGCTAGGGAAAGGGTTGGCCCACTCAAGGAGAAAGGAGGGAATTTATGCGTGGAGCCAGAGAAAATGGGTGAGGTACAAAATGAGTTCTTTACATCATTATTCAACAAAGAGAAGGACTTGGTGGATGATGAGTCTAGGGAAGGGTGTGCAGATATTCCCGGTCATCTAGACATCAAGAGGGACGAGATGTTGGGCATCTTAAAAAGCATTAAGATAGATAAGTCCCATGATTTTCTTTTTTAAATTTAGAGTACCCAATTCATTTTTTCCAATTAAGGGGCAATTTAGCATGCTCAATCCACCTACCTTGCACATCTTTGTGTTGTGGGGGTGAAACCCATGCAAACACGGGGAGAATGTGCAAACTCCACACGGACAATGACCCAGAGCTGGGATCGAACCTGGGACCTCGTCGCCATGATGGGATCTACCCCAGAATACTGAGGGAGGCAAGGGAGAAAATTGCTGGGACCTTGACAGAAATCTTTGTACCATTGTACCTTCATTGGCTACAGGTGAGGTCCCAGAGGACTGGAGAATAGCCAATGTTGTTCCTTTGTTTAAGGGTAGAAGGGACAATGCAGGTAATTATAGGCCAGTGAGCCTGACATCAGTGATAGGGAAGTTATTGGAAAAGATTCTTAGGGACAGGATTTACTCACATTTGGAAACAAATGGACGCGTTAGCAATGGGCAGCATTGTTTTGTGAAGGGGATGTTGTGTTTCGCAAATTTGATTGGGTTTTTGAGGAGTGACGGAAGATGATTGACGAAGGAAGGGTGGTAGATGTTGTTTACATAGACTTCAGTAAAGCCTTTAACATGGTAGACTGATATAAAAAATGAAGTCACACAGGATCAGAGCTGAGCTGCAAACATACATAGAACATAGAAAAATACAGCACAGAACAGGCCCTTCGGCCCACGATGTTGTGCCGAACTTTTGTCCTAGATTAAGAACAAATTAATCTACACCCCATCATTCTACTGTAACCCATGTACCGATCCAATAGCCGCTTGAAGGTCCGTAATGTTTCCGACTCAACTACTTCCACAGGCAGTGCATTCCATGCCATTACTCTCTGGGTGATCCCCCCTATATCTTCTACCATTCACCTTAAATTTATGTCCCCTTGTAATGGTTTGTTCCACCCGGGTGAAAGATGTCTCTGACTGTCAACTCTATCTATTCCCCTGATCATCTTGTAAATCTCTATCAAGTCGCCCCTCATTCTTCTCCGTTCTGATGAGAAAAGGCCCAGCACGCTCAACCTTTCCTCGTAAGACCTACTCTCCATTCCAGGCAACATCCTGGTAAATCTCCTTTGCACCTTTTCCAAAGCTTCCACATCCTTCCTAAAATGAGGCGACCAGAACTGCACACAATACTCCAAATGTGGCCTTACCAAAGTTTTGTACAGCTGCATCATCACCTCACGGCTCTTAAATTCAATCCCTCTGTTAATGAACGCGAGCACACCATAGGCCTTCTTCACAGCTCTATCCACTTGATTAGCAACTTTCAAAGATCTATGAACATAGACCGCAAGATCTCTCTGCTCCTCCACATTGCCAAGAACCTTACCGTTAACACTGTATTCCGCATTCGCATTTGTCCTTCCAAAATGGACAACCTCACACTTTTCAGGGTTAAACTCCATCTGCCACTTCTCAGCCCAGCTCTGCATCCTATCTATGTCTCTTTGCAGCCGACAACAGCCCTCCTCACTATCCACAACTCCACCAATCTTTGTATCATCTGCAAATTTACTGACCCACCCATCAACTCCCTCATCCAAGTCATTAATGAAAATCACAAACAGCAGAGGACCCAGAACTAATCCCTGCGGTATGCCACTGGTAACTGGGCTCCAGGCTGAATATTTGCTATCCACCACCACTCTCTGACTTCTATCGGTTAGCCAGTTCGTTATCCAACTGGCCAACTTTCCCACTATCCCATGCCTCCTTACTTTTTGCATAAGCCTACCATGGGGAACCTTATCAAATGCCTGACTAAAATCCATGTACACTACATCCACTGCTTTACCTTCATCCACGTGCTTGGTCACCTCCTCAAAGAATTCAATAAGACTTGTGAGGCAAGACCTACCCCTCACAAATCCGTGCTATCCCTAATCAAGCAGTGTCTTTCCAGATGCTGAGAAATCCTATCCCTCAGTACCCTTTCCATTACTTTGCCAACCACCGAAGTAAGACTAACTGGCTTGTAATTCCCAGGGTTATCCCTATTCCCTTTTTTGAACAGGGGCACGACATTCGCCACTCTCCAATCCCCTGGTACCCCCCCTGTTGACAGTGAGGACGAAAAGATCATTGCCAACGGCTCTGCAATTTTATCTCTTGCTTCCCGTAGAATCCTTGAATATATCCCGTCAGGCCGGGGCACTTGTCTATCTTCAAGTTTTTCAAAATGCCCAACACATCTTCCTTCCTAACAAGTATCTCCTCGAGCTTACCAGTCTGTTTCACACTGTCCTCTCCAACAATATGGCCCCTCTCATTCGTAAATACTGAGGAAAAGTACTCGTTCAAGACCTCCTATCTCTTCAGACTCAATACACAATCTCCCGCTACTGTCCTTGATCGGACCTACCCTCGCTCTAGTCATTCTCATATTTCTCACATATGTGTAAAAGGCCTTGGGGTTTTCCTTGATCCTACCTGCCAAAGATTTTTCATGCCCTCTCTTAGCTCTCCTAATCCCTTTCTTCAGTTCCCTCCTGGCTATCTTGTATCCCTCCAGCGCCCTGCCTGAACCTTGTTTCCTCAGTCTTACACAATTATCCTTCTTCCTCTTAACAAGACATTCAACTTCTCTTGTCAACCACGGTTCCCCACTCGACCATCTCCTCCCTGCCTGACAGGGACATACATATCAAGGACACATGGTATCTGTTCCTTGAACAAGTTCCACATTTCAATTGTGTCCTTCCCTGACAGCCTATGTGTCCAACTTATGCACTTCAGTTCTTGTCTGACAGCATCGTATTTACCCTTCCCCCAATTGTAAACCTTGCCCTGTTGCACGCACCTAGTCCTCTCCATTACTAAAGTGAGAGTCACAGAACTGTGGTCACTATCTCCAAAATGCTCCCCCACTAACAAATCTATCAATTGCCCTGGTTCATTACCAAGTACCAAATCCAATATGGCCTCCCCTTTGGTCAGACAATCTACATACTGTGTTAGAAAAGCTTCCTGGTCACACTGCACAAACACCACCCCATCCAAACTATTTGATCTAAAGAGTTTCCACTCAATATTTGGGAAGTTGAAGTCACCCATGACTACTACCCTGTGACTTCTGCACCTTTCCAAAATCTGTTTCCCAATCTGTTCCTCCACATCTCTGCTGCTATTGGGGGGCCTATAGAAAACTCCCAACAAGGTGACTGCTCCTTTCCTATTTCTGACTTCAACCCATACTACCTCAGTAGGCAGATTCTCCTCGAACTGCCTTTCTGCAGCTGTTATACTATCTCTAATTAACAATGCAACCCCCTCCCCCCGCACCTCTTTTACCACCCTCCCTAATCTTATTGAAACATCTATAACCAGGAACCTCCAACAACCATTTCTGCCCCTCTTCTATCCAAGTTTCCGTGAAGGCCACCACATCGTAGTCCCAAGTACTGATCCATGCCTTAGGTTCACCCACCTTATTCCTGATGCTTCTTGTGTTGAAGTATACACACTTCAACCCATCTCCGTGCCTGCAAGTACTCTCCTTTGTCAGTGTTACCTTCCCCACTGCCTCACTACACGCTTTGACGTCCTGAACATCGGCTACCTTAGTTGCTGGACTACAAATCTGGTTCCCATTCCCCTGCCAAATTAGTTTCAACCCTCCCGAAGAGTACTAGAAAACCTCCCTCCCAGGATATTGGTGCCCCCCTGGTTCGGATGCAACCCATCCAGCTTGTACAGGTCCCACCTTCCCCAGAATGCGCTCCAATTATCCAAATACCTGAAGCCCTCCCTCCTACACCATTCCTGCAGCCACGTGTTCAACTGCACTCTCTCCCTATTCCTAGCCTCGCTATCACGTGGCACCGGCAACAAACCAGAGATGACAACTCTGTCTGTCCTGGCTTTTAACTTCCAGCCTAACTCCCTAAACTCGTTTATTACATCCACACCCCTTTTCCGACCTACATCGTTGTTACCAATGTGCACCACGACGCCTGGTTGCTCCCCCTTAAGGATCCTGAAGACACGATCCGAGACATCCCTGGCCCTGGCACCCGGGAGGCAACATACCTTCCGGGAGTCTCGCTCATGACCACAGAATCTCCTATCTTTTCCCCTAACCATTGAGTCTCCTACAACTATTGCTTTTCTATTCTCCCCCCTTCCCTTCTGAGCCCCAGAGCCAGGCTCAGTGCGAGAGACCTGGCCACTAGGGCCTTCCCCCAGTAGGTCATCCCCCCCAACAGCATCCAAAACGGTATACTTGTTTTGAAGGGGAACGGCCATGAGGGATCCCTGCACTGTCTGCCTGTTTTTTTTCCCCCCCCTGACTGTAACCCAGCTACTCTTGTCCTGTACCTTGGGTGTGGTTACCTCCCTGTAACTCTTCTCTATCACCCCCTCTGCCTACCGGATGATACAAAGTTCATCTAGCTCCAGTTCCCTAACACGGTCTTTGAGGAGCTGGAGTTGGGTGCACTTCCCGTAGGTATAGTCAGCGGGGGCACCGGTGGTATCCCTCACCACCCACATCCTACAGGAGGAGCATATAACTGGCCTAGCCTCCATCCCCTCTTACCTTCCAGAATATAGCTGCTGTGTGGACCAACTGGAACTCCGCCCTCCGACTCTGCTCCCAGTCAGCTGCACTCTCTGTAAACTCCCGGCTCCCTTCACGCTCTTTGAGGAAATGTAGGAAATGAAATGAAAGGAGCACATTACTCCCTCCTCACCTAACTCCCTCCTCTCAGTCCCTAAACTCTCACTATAGCACTCAAATGCACCCAAATTCAGCACTCCCTCAGTCACTAAACTCTCACTCTCGCACTCAAATGCACCCAAATTCAGCACTCAGTGCAAACAAAGTCTGCACTGCAGCTGGCTCACATTTATACTGTGAATCGAGCCTCTGAAAACTGGCCTAATCCAATTAACTAATTAACAAGCTCCAGCTGCAAATAGCTACAAGTAGAACCTTTGTTTAAAGCTGATCCAAATCATTAATAAATATCGTGAATAGCTGGGGGTCCCAGTACCGATCCATGTGGTATCCCACTTAGTTATTGCCTACCAATTTGAAAAGGACCCATTAATCCCAACTCTCTGTCAACCAGTTTTCTATCCACCTCAATACATTTCCCCCAATCCCATGCGCTTTAATTTTGCACAATAATCTCTTATGCGGGACTTTGTCAAAAGCCTTCTGAAAGTCCAAATACACCACACCGACTGGCTCTCCCTTGTCAACTGTACTGGTTACATCTTCAAAGAATTCCAACAGATTTGTCAAGCATGATTTTCCCTTCATAAATCCATGCTGACTCTGGCTGATCCTGCCACTGCTTTCTAAATGTTCCGCTATAAAGTCCTTGATAATGGATTCAAGCATTTTTCCCACTACCGATGTTAGGCTTACTGGTCTATAATTCCCTGCTTTCTATCTCCCTTTTTTTGCAGAGTGGATAGTCAGATGCTTTTTCCAGGGTGGAAAAGTCAAATTACTAGAGGACGTAGGTTTAAGGTTGCAAGGGGAGAAGTTTAGAGATGTGCGAGGCATGCTTTTTTTCCCCCAGAGGGTGGTGAGTGCCTGTAACACACTACAGGGGAGGTGGTGGAAGCAGGTACAATAGTGACCTTTAAGAGGCATCTTAAGAAGCACATGATTAGGATTGAAATAAAGGGATATGGACCCCAAAGTGCAGAAGGTTTTAAATAGATAGGCATCATGATCGGTGCAGGTTTGGAGGGGCAAAGGGCATGTTCCTGTGCTATACTGTTCTTTGTTCTATAACACATCCCAAGATGAACTCAACGAGTGAAGCTGTAGTTCTTCTTCAATCGGCACTCCAATAATACACAGGATGCCAATGCAGTGTATTAACATGACAAGCACAAGTTCATTGGCTGGTGAGAAACTGCCATTAGGAGGGTTATTAAGCAGCTGAGCATTAGAAACACATTTCTTTTAAAAAGGGACTATGTACATTTAAGAAACAGAAGCAATAGAGATATAACTGGATGTTGATTTTTGTTTAGACTGTAAGTACAGCTTAAAAACTTTAGATAATATTTTAGAAATTCAAACCAAATGTCCTCACCTGATAGAGTTAAGGGGTTCTGGTTGCTTGTCTGATATAAACAAGAATAAGACTTTTCTAGTCTATATATTCTATTTAGTTATGTCTGGGGAACTCACTCGTGAGATTTGCACATCCTGTGCTATGTGGTATTACGACCCCAGACCAGACCTCCAAAGGTTTCCAGGATACCGGACAGAAACCCCAATATTTTATTCCATTTGTAAGATTGTGAGGAAAGGAGAGACTCCACACACAAATAGGTACAATATATATTAAAACAAACTTTATTACTAACAGTATTAAAATATCTTTAACATTACACAAGAAAATAACTTATAATTACCAGTTAAACAATGCTTAACAATAAAATGAAACACTTTATCTCCTGCCACCTTTTCATCTCCAATCAAGCAAACCCATGTCAGGTCAAAACACATTTTTAAATAGTTACCATTATTTGAACTGAACAGAGATGTCTTGGATATTCTGCTTTGAGAGCGAGCGAGAGAGAGTGAGTGCAAGAGAGAAATCATTCAGGAACCAGTTTGCATATTCTTGTCCATGTCAAACTACTGTTAACTTCCCAGCATTTGGCAAAAAACTCCTGTTCTGTTCACAGTAAAATCTAATCGGAAATTCAACTTCCTGCTTCAGCCCCTGGCTCCTCTCATTAACCACATGATCTCTATCCCACTAACTTCTATTTAGCCTAGGGCTAAATAGTGGCACAGTGGTTAGCCAGAGCCAAGGTCATGGCACTGTGGGTGGTACAGCTGCTCAGTAGATGGGGAAGTGGAGAGGAGAGGAGGAAGTGTGGAAGGGCAATAAGGGCATTTGTTAATGAGGGGAGTAAATCAGCACTTCTGTGGCCGTAGACTCGGCTCCAGGATGGTGTGTTGCCTCCCGGGTGTCAGGGTCAAGTGTGTCACGGAACTGCTGCAGGGCATTCTGAAAGGGGAGGGTGAACAGCCAGAGGTGGGGGTCCATGTTGGGACCAATGACAATGAAAAAGAAATGAGGTCCTGCAGACGTTCGGGAGTTAGGTGTGAAATTGACAAGCAGGATAGTAATCTCTGGATTACTCCTTGTATCACGCAATAGTGAGTAGAGCAGATGAATGCATGGGTGGAGAGATGGTGCAGGAGGGGGAGCATGGGTGGTGGGACCTGTACAAGTTGGAAGAGTTACATCTGAACAGGAATGGGGCCAATATCTACACGGGGAGGTTAGCTGGTGCTGTTTGGGCAGGTTTAAATTAAATTGGCAGGAGGATGGGATCCTGACAAGAAGTTCAGAGGTGAGAGAAGCTGAGATGGAATTAGAAGTTCAAATGCCAGTGAGTCTGAAAGGCAAAGGAAACATCGGCTAGATAAGAAAGAAGCGCGTCTAACAAAGCTAAATTGAATCTATTTTAACGCAAGGGGCCGGAGGAATAAGACAGACAAGCTGAGGGCACAAATAGACATGAGGGAGTCTGATATCAGCTATGACCGAGACTTGGCTGAGAGATGGGCAGGATTGGCAGCCCAACATTCCTGCTTATAGGGTATTCAGATGGGATAGGGGATAGAAGGTGGTGGTGGGGGGGTCACAATATCAAGGAATCAATTCTAACAGTGAACAGAGATAACATCCTGAAAGGATCATCAAATGGGGAGAAGTAAAAAAACACAAAAAGAGCAAACACCCTGTTGGGTGTGTACCAAAGGCCTCCAAACAGTTAGGGAGAGATAGAGGATCAAATATGCAATCAAATTTCAGAAATGTGTACGAATAATAAGGCATTAATAGTCGGGAGTTTTTAAAAAATATATATTTTATTAAAGTTTTCAAACACAATTTTTCCCCCTTACAAATCAACAAAAACGGTAACATGATAACTGATAGATAACATGGTTTAGATAAAATAGGATAAAATAGTGAACTAACAAAATAACATGAAATAGTGCTCTCCCCGCCCCTTCGCCCCATCTAGAACAAAAGCAATTTACCCCTCCCCCCCCCCCCCCCCCCCCCCCGTGCTGCTGCTGCTGGCTATCTATTTTCCCCCTAACGTTCCGCTAGATAGTTGAGGAACGGTTGCCACCGCCTGGTGAACCCCTGAGCCGATCCCCTCAGCACAAACTTCATCCGCTCCAGTTTTATGAACCCTGCCATATCGTTTATCCAGGCCTCCACGCCAGGGGGTTTTGCTTCCTTCCACGTGAGTAAAATCCTTCGCCGGGCTACTAGGGACGCAAAGGCCACAATATCGGCCTCTTTCGCCTCCTGCACTCCCGGCTCATCCGCTACCCCAAATATAGCTAACCCCCAGCTTGGCTTGACCCGGACCTTCACCACCTGAGAGATCACTCCCGCCACTCCCCTCCAATACCCCTCCAGTGCCGGACACGACCAAAACATGTGTGTGTGGTTCGCCGAGCTTCCCCCGCACCTGTCCTCCACTCCGAAGAACATGCTCAACCTCTCGCCCGTTATATGTGCTCTATGTAGCACCTTAAAGTGGATCAGGCTAAGCCTGGCACACGAGGAAGAGGAATTTACCCTACTTAGGGCATTAGCCCACAAACACTCCTCAATCTCCTCCCCGAGCTCTTCATCCCATTTTCCTTTCAGCTCTTCTACCAGCTCCTCCCCCTCTTCTCTCATCTCCCGGTATATTTCGGATACTTTGCCCTCCCCGACCCACCCCCCCGAAAGCACTCTATCCTGGATCCCCTGTGTCGGGAGCAGCGGAAATTCCATCACCTGCTGTCTCGTAAACGCCCTCACCTGCATATACCTAAAGATGTTCCCCGGAGGCAGCTCGTACTTTTCCTCTAGCGCTCCCAAGCTCGCAAACGTCCCATCTATAAATAAGTCTCCCACTCTCCTAATTCCTGCCCGGTGCCAGCTCTGGAACCCTCCGTCCAACCTCCCTGGGGCAAACCTATGGTTGTTCCTGATCGGGGACCACACCGAGGCTCCCGGCACACCCCTCTGTCACCTCCATTGCCCCCAGATACTTAGTGTTGCCACCACCACTGGGTTTGTGGTAAACCTTTTCGGGGAGAGCGGTAGTGGCGCCGTCACCAGCGCTTTTAAGCTTGTTCCTTTACAGGCCGCCATCTCCAGCCTTTTCCACGCCGCCCCCTCTCCCTCTATCATCCACTTATGGATCATCGCCACATTGGCGGCCCAGTAATAGTCGCCCAAATTCGGCAATGCCAGTCCCCCTCTGTCCCTGCTACGTTGCAGGAACCTCCTCCTTACCCTCGGGTCCTTCCCTGCCCACACGAAGCTCATGATGCTCCTATCTATTTTCTTGAAAAAGGCCTTAGTGATCAATATAGGGAGACATTCCGGTAATAATAGCTTCATTGAAAATCTGGAGGCAGTTTCGCCAAAACTTCGGGTTGGGTTTAGGGTCAAGGGAAATGCCGATTCGGGGGAACCACAGATTTGAGCCAGGGAGGTGGGATGTAAGTTTTCGGAAATGGGAAGAGAAGGGGATTAAGACGCTAAAAGATTTGTTTCTTCGGAGTCGGTTTGCAGGATTGAGGGAGCTGGAAGCGAAGTATGGGCTAGAGCAGGGAGAAGGGTTTAGGTACATGCAGGTTCGGGATTTTGCCAGGAAGGAGATACAGAGCTTCCCAGAGGAACCGGCCTCCACATTGCTGGAGGAGGTGTTGACGACAAGAGGACTGGAGAAGGGGGCAGTGTCAGCGGTGTACGGAGCTATTCTGGAAGAGGATAAGGCACCACTGGAAGGGATCAAAGCAAAGTGGGAGGAAGAGCTGGGAGAGGTTATAGAGGAGGGGGTCTGGTGTGAGGTGCTCTGGAGAGTGAATGCCTCCACCTCATGTGCGAGGTTGGGGCTGATACAGCTGAAGGTGGTATATAGACGAGGGCAAGGATGAGCCGATTTTTTGAAGGAGTAGAGGATTTGTGTGAGCGTTGCGGGGGGGGGGGGGGGGGGGGGGGCGCGAATCACGTTCGTATGTTTTGGTCCTGTCCAAAGCTAGGGGAGTACTGGAAGGAGGTGTTTCGGGTAATTTTCAAGGTGGTGCGTGTGAAACTGGACCCGGGTCCCCAGGAGGCCATATTCGGGGTGTCGGACCAGCCAGGGTTGGAAACGGGAGCGGAGGCAGATATCATAGTCTTCGCCTCGTTGATCGCCCGAAGGCGGATCCTGCTGGGATGGAGAGCAGCCTCTCCACCTAGTGCCCTGGCGTGGCGGGGGGACCTGTTGGAATACTTGACCCTTGAGAAGGTTAAGTTCGAACTGAGGGGAAGCTCGGAGGGATTCTACAAGTCATGGGCACTATTTATTATGCACTTTCAAGAACTGGATAACATCGAACATTAGTTGGGGGGGGGTCGGTGGGGGGGTGGGGTGGGGGGGAGGGGGGCTGTGTAGATTAAGGGTGACTATGGGTAATCCCGGATTCCTTTTTGTCATTTGTTTATGTAAACATGGGGGCTTAGGTTTGGGGGTTGGTGGGCGGATGGGATTGTTGTTATTATGGGGATTGACATATCTTGCTGATTATTGTTTATTGTTGAATGGTGTAAATGTGGGAGAAAATGTAAAAAAGGAGAATAAAAAAATAAAAATATAGGGAGACATTGAAACACAAATAAGAACCTCGGGAGGACCATCATCTTAATCGCCTGCACTCTGCCCGCCAGTGACAGCGGCTGCATATCCCACCTTTTGAAATCCTCTACCATTTGCTCCATCAGCCGAGTCAGATTGAGTCTGTGTAGGGTTCCCCAGCTCCTGGCTATCTGAATCCCCAGGTATCGGAAGCTTCTTTCCACTCTCCTTAGCGGTAGGCCATCTATCCCTCTACTCTGGTCCCCAGGGTGTATTACGAAAAGTTCACTCTTTCCCATGTTAAGCCTATATCCCGAGAAATCTCCAAACTCCCTCAATATCTGCATAACCTCTGTCATCCCTCCCCCACTGGATCCGCCACATACAGCAGTAGGTCATCTGCGTAGAGTGACACTCGGTGTTCCTCTCCCTCTCTAACCACCCCTCTCTATTTCCTGGAGTCTCTCAGCGCTATGGCCAGTGGTTCAATTGCCAGCGCGAACAGTAATGGGGACAGAGGGCACCCCTGTCTTGTTCCCCTATGTAGTCGAAAATACTCCAATCTTTGCCGATTTGTGACTACACTTGCCATGGGGGCCCCGTAGAGGAGTTTAACCCAGCTGACAAACCCCTCCCCGAACCCAAACCTCCTCAGCACCTCCCATAAATACTCCCACTCTACCCTATCAAATGCCTTCTCTGCATCCATTGCCGCCACTATCTCTGCCTCCCCCTCTGCTGGGGGCATCATTATCACCCCCAATAGCTGTCGCACGTTGACATCCAATTGTCTCCCCTTTACGAACCCTGTCTGATCTTCGTGCACCACCCCCGGGACACAATCCTCTATCCTCATTGTCAGCACTTTTGCCAACAACTTGGCGTCCACATTCAGGAGCGAGATAGGCCTATATGACCCGCATTGCAGCGGGTCTTTATCTCGCTTCAGGATTAGTGATATCGTCGCCTCCGACATTGTCGGGGGTAGGGTCTCTGGCCTCGTTAAAGGTTCTTACCAGCAGCGGGGCCAACAAGTCCACGTATTTACTGTAAAATTCCACCGGGAACCCGTCAGGTCCCGGGGCCTTCCCTGCCTGCATGTTCCCCAGCCCTTTGGTCACCTCGTCCACCCCAATTGGCGCCCCCAGGCCTGCCACCTCCTGCTCCTCCGCCCTCGGGATCCTTAGTTGATCCAGAAACTGCTGCATCCCCTCGTTTCCCTCCGGGGGTTGGGACCTCTCATAAAAGGTCTTGAACACCTCATTTACCTTCCCAGCTCTCCGCACCGTGGTTCTCGTTCATCCCTAACTCCCCCTATTTCTCTCGCCGCTGTCCTCTTACGAAGCTGGTGGGCCAACAGGTGACTCGCCTTTTCCCCATATTCATATCTCATCCCCTGTGCCTTCCTCCACTGTGCCTCTGCCTTCCCTGTGGTCAGCAGGTCAAACTCCGTCTGGAGTCTTCGCCTCTCCCTATATAGTCCTTCGTCAGGGTCCTCCGCATATTTTTTATCCACACTCAAAATCTCCCCCAGTAATCGTCCCTCTCTTTGGCCTCTGTTTTCCCCTTGTGGGCCCTGATGGAGATCAACTCTCCCCTGACCACCGCCTTCAGCGCTTCCCATACTACCCCCACTCAGACCTCCCCATCATCATTGGCCTCCAGGTACCTTTCGATACATCCCCGCACCCTTCCGCAGACTCCCTCATCCGCCAATAATCCCACATCCAGTCGCCAAAGTGGACGCTGTTCCCTCTCCTCTCATAGTTCCAGATCCACCCAATGTGGGGCATGGTCTGAAACAGCTATGGCCGAGTAAGGCGGGAGTTTTAACCACCCAAATATTTTTTTAAAAATTTAGAGTACCCAATTCATTTTTTCCAATTAAGGGGCAATTTAGTGTGGCCAATCCACCTACCCTGCACATCTTTGGGTTGTGGGGGCGAAATCCACGCAAACACGGGAAGAATGTGCAAACTCCACACGGACAGTGACCCAGAGCCAGGATCGAACCTGGGACCTCGGTACCGTGAGGCTGCAATACTAACCACTGCGCCACCGTACTGCCTGTAACCACCCAAATATTAATTGGGATAGTTTTAGTGTGCAAGGTAGAGATGGAGATTCTTAAATGGCATCCAGAAGTTTTTTTAGCCAGTAAGTAGAAAGCCCAACAAAGACAAAATGAGCCCAGGCGCATCAGTAGGTGAGCAATTTTAAGGCAGTGACCATAATTCAGTTAGATTTAGGATAGTTATGGAAAAGAATAAGGGTGGGCTAGGAATAAAAGCTCTTAACTGGGAAAGATTAACCAGGTGAGACTTAAAAAGGGCTCGGTTAGTCAGGTGTTTCACTCTGGATTTGACGGAAGGGCTCAAGGGGTAGCGGTAATGGTCAGCAAAAGAGTACGCTTCCAGATAGGGAAGGTGGTGGCAGATCAGGGGGGTAGATATGTGATTGTGACAGGAGCGCTGAAGGGGGAGGTTAGTGGCGCTGTTAAGTGTATACGGTCCCAATTGGGACGATGTGGGATTCACAAAGAAGGTGTTTGGGGTCATCCCCGCCTTGGACACACACAAACTGATAGTGGGGGGCTGGAACTAAGTGCAGGAGCCAAGGTTGGTCACGGCCGCGCTCGCTGGTCTCATCCAGGGGGGTGGGGGGGGGGGGTGGGGGGGGGGTGCGAAGGCATTGGCTGGGCTAATGGTGGAAATGGGAGGGGTAGACCCTTCGAGGTTTCTGCATCCGAGGGAACGGGAGTACTCGTTTTTCTCAGCAGTCCATAAGGTATACTCGCGGATCGACGTTTTCGTGGCGGGGAAGGCTTTGCTGGATGGGTTAAGGGGTTGGAATACTCGGCAATTGCATTGTCAGATCATGCTCCACATTGGGTGGATATGGTACTGGTGAAGGGAGTACCGCAGAGGCCGGGGTGGAAATTAGATGTGGGACTTTGGGGGAACCAAGGGTTCTGTGACAAAATTGAAAAGGTAATTGAGGAATATGTAGGTTTCAACTGTACGGGTGAGGTGTCAAAGGCAGTTGTCTGGGAGGCTCTAAAGGCGGTGGTGAGGGGTGAGGTGATTTTGTTTAAGGCCAGGGTGGAAAAAAAGGAGAGGCTGGAGCGGCAGAGGGTAATAGATGAGATGTTGGAGGTAGATAGGAGTTATGCAGAAGATGGGGACCCAGCGAAGTTGGAAGAGAGGAACTACAGGCAAGCTTTGACCGACTAACTACCAGGAAGGCGGTGCGCCAACTGAGACGAGCAAGGGGTGCAGTTTACAAACATGGAGATAAGGCAGGGTATGTTAGCAGGTCAGCTCCGGACGGAGACAGCGGTAAGTGAAATTGTTCAGGTGAGGAATAGGGCAGGGAAGTTGGTGGTGGCTCCAGGTCTGATTAACAAGGTCTTTGAGGAATTTTATGAGAGGTTGTACAGGTCAGAGCCACCTGGGGGAGACCGGGAGATGCAGGAATTTCTAGATGGGTTGGCGTACCCGAGGTTAGGGGAGGGGGACAGGGCTACATTAGGAGTGATAGTGGAGTAGGAGATAAAGGATGCGATTGGGAGGATGCAGTCGGGGAAGGTGGCAGGGCCGGATGGGTTTCCGGTGGAATATTATAAAATAATTCAAGGATAAGCTGGCACCCCTGATGGTGGGGATGTTTTAAGAGGCGATAGGGAAGGGGGTGTTGCCACAAACTTTGGGGCAGGCATCGATTTCCCTGTTGCTAAAAAAAGATAAGGATCCGACGGAGTGTGGGTCGTATAGGCCCATATCACCTCTGAATGTGGACGCAAATGTATTGGCGAAGGTACTGGCGGGTAGCCTGGAGGAGTGTCGCCCGAAGATGATAGGTGAAGATCAGACAGAGTTCGTAAGAAGGAGGCAGCTCTTTTCAAACTTGAGAAAGGTATTGAACGTCATTCTGGCACCGGCAGAGGGGAAGGAAACAGAGGTGGTTGTGGCATTGGACGCTGAGAAGGCGTTTGACTGGGTAGAATGGGGGTACTTGATGGCAGTTCCGGAGCGGTTTGGGATTGGACCAAGATTTGTGAATTGGGTAAAGCTACTATACAAGGAGCCGAGGGTGAGTGTCCGCACAAACAACATCAGCTCAAGATACTTTTCTCTTCACCGTGGGACTAGGCAGGGATGTCCTATGTCCCTCCTGCTGTTTGCACGCGCGACTGAGCCGTTGGCCATCGCATTAAGAAGTTCGGGGGTATGGAAAGGAATAGTGCGGGTGGGGATAGAGCATAGGGTGTCCTTATATGCCGATGACTTGCTGTTATACGTGTCGGAACCGAGTGTGGCGATTGGGGGAATATTGGAGCTGCTTCGAGTGTTTCAGTCTTTCTCGGGGTACTAACTAAATCTAGACAAGAGTGAGTATTTTGTGGTGTCTCGGCTGGGGGTGGGGAGGCTGCCATTCCGTAGGGCAGGGACTCACTTTAGGTACCTGGGGGTGCAGGTTGCCCGGGAGTGGAGGGGGCTCCGCAGGTACAACATTTCTAGTTTGGTGGGGAGAGTGAAAGCTGATCTGGAAAGGTGGGATAGTCTCCCTCTGGCACTGGCGGGTCAGGTACAGGCGGTTAAAATGAACGTGTTGCCGCGATTTCAGTTTATTTTTCAATGCCTGCCGGTTTTCCTGCCAAATACTTTTTTCAGAGAGATTGAGGGAAGGATTACTTTGTTCATATGGGGAGGGAGGCAGGGGGTTTGGGTCTTCCGAACCTGATGAATTTGGAGGCAGTTTCGGCAAAGCTTCGGGTTGGGGGCAGGGTCAATGGAAATGCTGATTCGGGGGAACCACAGATTTGAGCCTGGGAGGTGGGATGGAAATTTTTGGAAATGGCAGGAGAAAGGGATTAAGACACTAAAAGATTTGTTTCTTAGGGTCGGTTTGCAGGATTGAAGGAGCTGGAAGCGAAGTACGGGCTGGAGCAGGGGGAAATGTTTAGATACATGCAGGTTCGTGATTTTGCCAGAAAGGAGACACAGAGCTTCCCGGTGGAGCCGCCCTCCACATTGCTGGAGGAGGTGCTGACGACAGAGAGACTGGCGAAGGTGGTAGTTGGTTTACGGCGCTGTGGGAGGAAGAATTGGGAGAGGATATGGAGGAGGGCTTCTGGTGAGAGGTGCTCCGGAGGGTGAATGCCTCCACCTCGTGCGTGAGGTTGGGGCTGATACAGCTGAAGGTGGTATATAGAGCACACCTCACGACAGCGAGGATGAGCCAATTCTTTGAAGGAGTAGAAGATGTGTGTGAAAGTTGCGGGGTGGGGGGGGGGGGGGGGGGGGGGGGGGGAGTGCTAATCACGTTCAGATGTTTTGGTCCTGTCCAAAGCTAGAGGATTACTGGAAGGAGGTTTTTAGGGTAATTTCTAAAGTGGTGCACGTGAAACTGGACCCGGGCACCCGGGAGTCCATATTCGGGGTGTTGGACCAGCCAGGGTTGGAAATGGGTGCGGAGGCAGCTGTTGTAGCCTTCGCCTCATTGATCGCCCGAATGCGGATCCTGATAGGTTGGAGAGCAACCTCTCCACCCTGTGCCCTGGCGTGGCGGAGGGACCTGTTGGAATTCTCGACTCTTGAGAAGGTTAAGTTTAAATTGAGGGGAAGGATGGAGGGGTTCTACAATTCATGGGCATTATTCATTATGCACTTTCAAAAACAGGATAACATCGAACATTAGCTGGGGCGTGTGGGTGGGAGGGTTGGGGGGGGGGGGGGGGAAGGGGGGCTATGAGTATTAATGGCGACTATGGGTGATCCGTAATTCCTTTTTGTTATTTGTTTGAGTGAACATGCGGGCTAATGTTTGGGGTTTGGTGGGAGGATGGGATCGCTGTTATTGATATGGGGATTGACATATTTGTTACTGCTTGTTTATTGTTGGTGGGTGTAAATCTGGGAGAAAATGTGAAAAAGGAGAATAAAAAATATTTTTTAAAAACTGGGAAAGATTAATTTTACTAATATATGATTTGGCCCAAGTGGCCTGGGAATAGCTACTTGCAGATAAAACTGTTGTCAGAGCAGTGGGAGGCCTTTTGGAGTAAATATGTTCCCAGAGAAAGGGTGGTACAAAACCAGAAAACCCTGGATGCCAAGGGACATAAAAGTCAAGATCAAGAAAAAAAAGAGAAGCTTATGGCAGATACTGAGGGCTCAATATGGCAGAGTTCCTGGAGGAGTATAAAATGTGCAGGGGGTATTTAAAAAGGAAATTAGGAAAGCTAAGAGATTGTATGAAAAAGCTTTGGTGGGAAGAATAAAGGAAAACCCAAATGGTTTAAAAAATATATAAAGAGCAACAGAATAACTAGAGAAAGAATAGGACCAATTAGAGACCTTTGAGGTAATGTGTGTGTGGACCTGGAAAATGTGGGCACTGTCCTCAATGAATACTTTGCGTTGATCTTCATAATGGAAAAGGGTGACACAGGTAAAGACATCAGGATGAAGGACTGTGAAACATTAGAGAAAATTAACATGGAGAAAGAGGTGTTACGTGTGGGTTTAACAGCCTGAAAAGTGGATAAATCCACAGGCCCGGGTGAGATGTATTCTAGACTACGGAGGGAGGTAAGGGAGGAGGTATCAGGGCACTGGCAGTAATTTTTATATCCTCTTTGGCCACAGGGGAGGGGCTGGAGAACTGATAACATTGCCCCATTATTAAAAATGGAGGTAGGGGTAGACCACAAAATCATAGGCCAGTCAGTCAAACCTCACTGATGGGAAATTACAAAAAAGAATTCTGAGGGACAGAATATATCTGCACATGGATACGCATGGATTAATCAGGAATAGTCAACATGGATTTAAGAGAAGGCCATGTTTGACAAATTGAATCTAATTTTTTAGAGGGGTAACCAGGAGTGTTGATGAGGGTAATGCATTTAATGTGGTCTACAGGTAAAAAGGTAAAGTCGCCAGATGACCATCGGCTGCTTTCCCCTTTTGAGAGGGAGAGCTGACTGGTGGTGTTTTTTTTTTAAATTTAGAGTACCCAATTCATTTTTTCCTATTAAGGGGCAATTTAGTGTAGCCAATCCACCTACCCTGCACATCTTTTGGGTTGCGGGGGCGAAACCCACGCAAACACAGGGAGAATGTGCAAACTCCACACAGTGACCCAGAGCCAGGATCGAACCTGGGACCTCGGCGCCGTGAGGCAGCAGTGCTAACCACTGCACCACCATGCTGCCCCGGCTGGTAGTGGTTTAACCTGAGGATCACCACATCTCAGTGAGGGGCAATGTTGAGGAGGCCGGACCTTCGTGAATAATTTCAGCCAGTACCGGAATTGAACCTGTGCTGCTGGCCTTGGTTTGCATCACAAACCAGCTGTCTAGCCCACTGGGTTGTCTATATGGACTTTTGCAAGGCCTTTGATAAACTTCTTCATGGTAGATTGATGAAGGGAGTGAGGACTTCTGGAATTCAAGACAAAGTGGCACATTGGATCCAAAATTGACCTGAAAGGTAGCAAGCAGAGTGTGATGGTCGAGGGATGTTTCTGTGACTGGAAGTGGGGTTCTGCAGGGCTTGGTGCTGGGGCCCTTGCTATTTGTAGTGCTCACTAATGATTTGGATTTAAATGTAGGGGATATGATCAAGAAGTTTGCGGATGACACGAACATTGGTAGAGTGATAAATAGTGAAGAGGATAGCTGTAGACTGCAGGAGGAGATCAATGGACAGGTCAGGTGGGCAAAACTGTGGCAAATGGAATTCAACCTGGAAAAATGTGAGCTGTATAAAACGTTGGTTAGGCCACAACTGGTGTGCAGTTCTGGTCACCACATTATTGGAAGGATGTGATTGCACAGGAGAGGGTGCAGAGGATATTTACCAAGGTGCTCTCTGTGCAAGGGGGTCTGAGCTAGGAGGAAAGATTGGTAGACTGGGGCTGTTTTCCTTCGAGTAGTGAAGGTTGAGAGGGGACCTGATGGATGTGTATAAGGTTATGAGGGGCCTTGATAGGGTGGATAGGGAGGCACTTTGTTTCCAGAGAGAACAAAAGATGTGAAAGGTAAAACAGCAGGGAAACTAACATCAGAGGATGAACTGTAGATGTGGGGAAGGGGGAAGCAAAGAGGAGAAATGGGGTGAAATCAAATGGGTCGAGGTGGGGTAGAGCTGATCATCTGAAGTTAGTTTCTCTGCTGTTTGACCTTTCACATCTTTTGTTCTCTCTGGGGACTGCCATTGGCACTCTTTCCCCTTGGTTTCTGTGGCCATTAGCACCCGGTTTCCCTGGGTTTCTGTGGCTATGGCTCATCTTTCATTCTCACTCCACAGTATAAATATCTCCCACTTTCTCTGTCTGTTAGCTTTGACAAAGAGTCATTGGACTTGAAACATTAGCTCTTTTTTCTCCCTACAGATGCTGCCAGACCTGCTGAGATTTTCCAGCATTTTCTCTTTCGTTTAGATATTCACATATGCTGCCGTAACCTCCAGGGCTGTGGGCCAAGTGCTGGAAACTGGGATTAGTGTAGTCAGATGATTGCTGACCGGCATGGACAGTCTCGAAGGATGTGCTGTTCAGTGAATTGAACATTATAAATTCCCCCTCGGTGTACCCGAACAGGCATCGGAATGTGACGACTAAGGGATTTTCACAGTAACTTCATTGCAGTGTTAATGTGAGCCTACTTGTGACAATAAAGATTGTTATTATTACAATGGGCCAAATGGCCTTCTCCTGCGCTGTAAACATCTATGAATCTGATGAGTCTAGATCTCAGAAAGGTTATATTGTCACAAGGTCTAGGATTAGTAAGTCACCTGGACATTATACAGACTCTTAAATGATGATGAGATCTATCTTTTGCGTGAATAGTGTTTTCAATCAACCTGCTGTCTGTATATTTATTCTTAATGGATATGCTATCTTGGAAGCAAAAGAGGATTTTGCGATATCACTTTTGAAAATGTGCCAATGATGTAGAGCTGTCATGCAGGACCAGGTTGTTGCATGTGTTGAATCCCTAGTGACCCTGTTTGTTGAGCTTCCCTCTAACATGTACAAATAAACAAAACCTACTTATAGTTTGTCAATTCTGTGTGCGTGGGAGATTGGTGAGTTTGTGTAAAGGAACCAGAAACGCAACAGCAACAACATAGTCAAGAACTTTAGAGGGGAAAGTGAGGTTAGAGATGGGGTGATAGTCTGCAATGATGGTGGGGTCACGGGGTTGTTTTTTGTAGGACAGGGGTGATGACAGCAGATTTAAAAGCAGAGAGGGACCACACCTGAAATTGGAATAATTTATAATATTTTTTTAAAAAATTTAGAATACCCAATTATTTTTTTCTCCAATTAAGGGGCAATTTAGCATGGCCAATCCACCTAACATGCACATCTTTGGGTTGTGGGGGTGAAACCCACACAGACATGGGGAGAATGTGCAAACTCCACATGGACAGTGACCCAGGGCTGGGATTTGAACCCGGGTCCCCTCAGCGTGCAGTCCCAGTGCTAACCACTGTGCCACATGCAGCCCCCTCAACAATTTATAGTATAACCTGTGGACCAGAGGGGAAGTTGGGCGATCACCAATTTAGTGGAAATAGGATGGAGGGAACAGGGAGTGGGTCTCATGGAAAAGATGAACTCAAAGAGGTCATGAGTGGAGATAGGAGAGAAACCCGAGAAAGATGCGAATTCAGGGTTAGCGGACGGGGGAGTATTAAAACTAGCTGGCAGATGTGTTCACGGACATCTTTAACCTGTCCCTACTCTGCTCCGAGGTCCCCACCTCCTTCAAGAAGATCACCCTCATACCGGTGCCAAAGAAGAACCAGGCAATGTGCCTCAATGACTACTGCCCGGTGGTCCTGATCGCAATGAAGAGCTTTGAGAGGTTGGTCATGAAGCGCATCAACTCCATACTCCCAGAACGCCTAGATCCACTGCAATTTGCATACCGCTGCACAGTCCACAGCAGATGCCATCTCTCTGACCCTTCACGTCCCTCGAGCATCTCAACAACAAGGACTCCTACATCAGACTCCTATTCCCGTACCGGCCTCCCCGAACAGGCGCCGGAATGTGGCGACTAGGGGCTTTTCATAGTAAATTCATTGAAGCCTACTTGTGACAATAAGCGATTATTATTATTTATTGACTACAGCCCCGCCTTCAACACCATAATCCCAGCCAAGCTCATATCAAAGCTCCAAAACCTAGGACGAAGAGTAAACAACACCTCCTCCACGATATTCCTCAATACTGGGGCCCCGCAAGGCTGCGTACTTATTTTTAAATATCTTTTTATTCTCTTCCTTTTTCACATTTTCTCCCAAATTTACACCCACCAACAATGAACAATCAGTAACAAATATGTCAATCCCCATATCAATAACATCGATCCCATCCTCCCACCAAACCCCAAACAACAGAGGAGATTTACCAGGATGTTGCCTGGTATGGAGGGAAAATCTTATGAGGAAAGGCTGATGGACTTGAGGTTGTTTTCGTTGGAGAGAAGAAGGTTAAGAGGAGACTTAATAGCGGCATACAAAATGATCAGGGGGTTGGATAGGGTGGACAGTGAGAGCCTTCTCCCGCGGATGGATATGGCTGGCACGAGGGGACATAACTTTAAACTGAGGGGTAATAGATATAGGACAGAGGTCAGAGGTAGGTTCTTTACGCAAAGAGTAGTGAGGCCGTGGAATGCCCTACCTGCTACAGTAGTGAACTCGCCAACATTGAGGGCATTTAAAAGTTTATTGGATAAACATATGGATGATAATGGCATAGTGTAGGTTAGATGGCTTTTGTTTCGGTGCAACATCGTGGGCCGAAGGGCCTGTACTGCGCTGTATTGTTCTATGTTCTATATGTTCTATTAGCCCGCATGTTCACACAAATGACAAAAAGGAATTAGGGATCACCCATTGTCGTCATTAACACACACAGCCCCCCTCCCCTCAACCCTCCCACCCACCACGCCCCAACTAATGTTCAATGTTATCCAGTTCTTGAAAGTGCACAATGAATAATGCCCATGAATTGTAGAACCCCTCAGTTCAAACTTAATCTTCTCAAGAGTCAAGAAATCCAACAGGTCCCCCCGCCACGCCACGGCACAGGGTGGAGAGGTTGCTCTCCAACCTATCAGGATCCGCCTTCGGGCGATCAACGAGGCGAAGGCTACATCTGCCTCCGCATTAGTTTCCAACCCTGGCTGGTCCGACACCCCGAATATGGCCTCCCGGGGGCCCGGCTCCAGTTTCACGTGCACCACTTTAGAAATTACCCTAAAAACCTCCTTCCAGTAATCCTCTAGCTTTGGACAGGACCAAAACATCTGAACGTGATTAGCGCCCCCCCCCCCCCCCCCCCCCCCCCCGCAACGTTCACACACATCTTCTACTCCTTCAAAGAATCGGCACATCCTCGCCGTCATGAGGTGTGCTCTGTATACCACCTTCAGCTGTATCAGCCAACCTCGAGGAGGAGGCATTCACTCTCCGGAGCACCTCACACCAGAACCCCTCCTCCATATCCTCTCCCAACTCTTCCCACCACTTTGCTTTGATCCCTTCCAGTGGTGCCTTCTCCTCTTCCAAAATAGCTCCGTAAACCACTGACACTATCCCCTTCTCTAGTCCCCCTGTCCTCAGCACCTCCTCCAGCTATGTGGAGGCCGGCTCCACCAGGAAGCTCTGTATCTCCTTTCTGGCAAAATCTCGAACCTGCATGTATCTAAACATTTCTCCCTGCTCCAGCCCATACTTCGCTTCCAGCTTCTTCAAATCGATCCCTAAGAAACAAATCTTTTAGTGTCTTAATCCCCTTCTCCTCCCATTTCCGAAAATTTTCATCCCACCTCCCTGGCTCAAATCTGTGGTTCCCCCGAATCAACATTTCCCTTGACCCTGCCCCCATCCCGAATTGTTGGCGAAACTGCCTCCAAATTCTCAATGAAGCTATTATTCCGGACTCCCTGAGTATTTCCCCGGGCTATCGGGAGCGGCGCTGTTGCTGGTGCTTTCAATCCCGACCCCCTGCACAAACTCTCCTCCATTCTGACCCACTGGGAATCAACCCCTCTGATCCAGCGCCGCACCTTCTCCACATTCGCCGCCCAGTAGTAATACATCAGGTTCGGAAGACCCAAACACCCGGCCTGCCTTCCCCTCTGTTGCAGCATCTTTCTAACTCTGGCCACCTTCCCTCCCCATATGAACGAATAAGGCTGCGTACTTAGCCCCCTACTATACTTGCTGTACACACACGAATGCGTGGCAAAATTTGGTTCCAACTCCATCTACAAGTTTGCTGACGATACGACCATAGTGGGCCGGATCTCGAATAACGACGAGTCAGAATACAGGAGGGAGATAGAGAACCTAGTGGAGTGGTGCAACAACAACAATCTAACCCTCAATGCCAGCAAAACTAAAGAGCTGGTCATTGGCTTCAGGAAGCAAAGTACTGTACACACCCCTGTCAGCATCAACGGGGCCGAAGTGGAGATGGTTAACAACTTAAAATTCCGAGGGGTGCACATTACCAAAAATCTGTCCTGGTTCACCCAAGTCGACGCTACCACCAAGAAAGCTCAACAGCGCCTATACTTCCTCAGGAAACTAAGGAAATTCAGCATGTCCACACTGACTCTTACCAACTTTTACAGATGCATCATAGAAAGCAGCCTATCTTGCTGCATCACAGCCTGGTATGGCAACTGCTCGGCCCAAGAGTGCAAAAAACTTCAGACAGCCCAGTCCATCACATGAACCTGCCTCCCATGCATTGACTCCATCTACACTTCCCACTGCCTGGGGAAAGCAGGCAGCTTAATCAAAGACCCCTCCCACCCGACACTCTTCCAACTTCTTCCATCAGGCAGGAGATACAAAAGTCTGAGAACACGCAGAGATTCAAAAACAGCTTCTTCCCCGCTGTTACCAGACTCCTAAACGACCCACTTATCGAATGACCTGATTAATATACTCCTGTATGCTTCACCCGATGCCGGTGTCTACGTATTTACATTGTGTACCTTGTGTTGCCCTATTATGTATTTTCTTTTTATTTTATTTTAATGTACTAAATGATCTGTTTAAGCTGCTCGCAGAAAGATACTTTTCACTGTACCTCGGTACACGTGACAATAAACAAATCCAAGAGGTTTGGCCAGGAGAAAGGGATGGACAAGGCCGAGATAGCTGATTGGACAGTCTCATTCTGAATGCCGAAGGAAACCATGAGCTCCTTGCACTTGTTGGGACGTGAAGTTGGAAAGGGAAGTGGAGGGGTTTTAAGAAGATGGCATTACTAGTCACAGAGGGGCACTGGCCTTGCTGCCGGGGATGTACATTATAACCAAGGCCCAGCCCTCAGTGTCACAACCAGCTCTCAGTAACAGCATTATTCCTCAGTACCAGAACCAGCCATCACTAATGGGGATCATTGTCTATGGCAGAGATCAGCATTGTTTCCAGCGATCAGGATGACTACTGGAAATTATTACCAAGTGCCATCCCTCAGTTCCAAGTCACCATGCCAGGCTTCAGTGCCAACCCTTAGTACCAGGCCTCAGTAGTATTATCAGCTTTGTGTGTCACAAGCCCACAGTGCCAGCATCATCCCTCAGTAACAGTGCTCACCAATGACGCCACCCTCTCTCCTCCCCTAACCACCGTCATCCCCAGTCACCCTAACCACCAACACCGCCCCCCCCCTAAACACCAACGCTGCCCCGACCCCTAACCAATGGTGCAACCCCTCTCCCCAGCGCCGCCCCCCTTCCTTAACTGCCAACACCACTCCCCTTCCTTCCCCTAACCACTAACACTGCCCCTTTCCTCCCCTAACCACCAACACCGCCCCTTTCCTCCCCTAACCACAAATACCGCCCCCCCCTTCCCTCCCCACCAACATCGCTCCCTCTTCCCCCCAACACCGCTCCCCCTTCCCCCCTAGCCACCAACACCGCTCCCCCTTCCCCCTAACCACCAACACCGCTCCCCCTTCCCTAACCAACACCGCCCCCTTCCCTAACAACCAACACCACCCCCCTTCCCTCCCCGAACCACCATCACCCCTCCCCCCACAACCACTAACACCGCCCCCCTAACCACTAACACCGCCCCCCCCCTAACCACCAACACGCCCCCCTTCCCTCCCTAACCACTAACACCACCCCCTTCCCTAACCACCAACACCGCCCCCCCCCCCCCAACCACCACTCCTCCTTCCCACCCAACCAACACTGTCCCCCCCCTTCGCTAACCACCAACACCGCTCCCCTGACCACCAACACCGCCCCCCCCTTCCCTTCCCTCCCCGAACCACCAACACCGCCCTCCCTTCCCCAACCACCACCACCCCCCCAACCACCAACACCACTCCCCCTTCCCTCCCCTAACCACCATCACCGCCCCTCCCAACATCGCTCCTTCCCTAACCACCAACACCGCTCCCCCTATCCCCCAACCACCAACACCGCTCCCCTTCCCTAACCACCAAACACCGCTCCCCCTTCCCTGACCACCAACACCACTCCCCCTTCCCACCAACACCACCACCCCCCCCTTCCCTCCCCTAACCACCAACACTGCCCCTCCCCTCCAACACTGCCCCTTCCCTCCCCTAACCAACACTGCCCCCCTCCCCTAACCAACACTGCCCCCCCTTCCCTCCCCTAACCACCAACACTGCCCCCCTTCCCTCCCCTAACCAACACTGCCCCCCCTCCCCTAACCACCAACACTGCCCCCCTTCCCTAACCACCAACACTGCCCCGCTCCCCTAACGACCAACACTACCCCCCCTCTCTCCCCTAACAACCAACACTGCCCCCCCTCCCCTAACAACCAACACTGCCCCCCTCCCCTAACAACCAACACTGCCCCCCCTCCCCTAATGACCAACACTGCCCCCCCTCCCCTAATGACCAACACTGCCCCCCCTCCCCTAATGACCAACACTGCCCCCCCTCCCCAACGACCAACACTGCCCCACCTCCCCTAACGACCAACACTGCCCCCTCTCCTAACCATCAACACTGCCCCCCCTCCTAACCATCAACACTGCCCCCCCTCCTAACCATCAACACTGCCCCCCCTCCTAACCACCAACACTGCCCCCCCCTCCTAACCACCAACACTGCCCCCCCCTCCTAACCACCAACACTGCCCCCCCTCTCCTAACCATCAACACTGCCCCCCCCCTCCTAACCACCAACACTGCCTCCCACACTCCTAACCATCAACATTGCCCCCCCCTCTCCTAACCACCAACACTGCCTCCCCTCTCCTAACCACCAACACTCCCCCCCCCTCTCCTAACCACCAACACTGCCCCCCCCTCTCCTAACCACCAACACTGCCCCCCCCTCTCCTAACCACCAACACTGCACCCCCCCTTCCCTTCCCTCCCCTAACCAACACTGCCCCGCTCCCCTAACCACCAACACTGCCCCCTTCCCTCCCCTAACCACCAACACTGCCCCCCTTCCCTCCCCTAACCAACACTGCCCCCCCTCCCCTAACAACCAACACTGCCCCCCCTCCCCTACCAACCAACACTGCCCCCCCTCCCCTACCAACCAACACTGCCCCCCCCTCCCCTAATGACCAACACTGCCCCCCCCTCCCCTAATGACCAACACTGCCCCCCCTCCCCTAACGACCAACACTGCCCCCCCTCCCCTAACGACCAACACTGCCCCCCCCCTCCCCTAACGACCAACACTGCCCCCCTCTCCTAACCATCAACACTGCCCCCCCTCCTAACCATCAACACTGCCCCCCCCCCCCTCCTAACCATCAACACTGCCCCCCCCCCCTCCTAACCATCAACACTGCCCCCCCCTCCTAACCACCAACACTGCCCCCCCCTCCTAACCACCAACACTGCCCCCCCTCCTAACCATCAACACTGCCCCCCCCTCCTAACCATCAACACTGCCTCCCCCTCCTAACCATCAACACTGCCTCCCCCTCTCCTAACCACCAACACTGCCTCCCCCTCTCCTAACCATCAACACTGCCCCCCCCTCTCCTAACCACCAACACTGCCTCCCCTCTCCTAACCACCAACACTGCCCCCCCCTCTCCTAACCACCAACACTGCCCCCCCTCTCCTAACCACCAACACTGCCCCCCCCTCTCCTAACCACCAACACTGCACCCCCCCTTCCCTTCCCTCCCCTAACCAACACTGCCCCGCTCCCCTAACCACCAACAATGCCCCCCTTCCCTCCCCTAACCACCAACACTGCCCCCCTTCCCTCCCCTAACCAACACTGCCCTCCCCTCCACTAACAACCAACACTGCCCCCCCTCCCCTAACAACCAACACTGCCCCCCCCTCCCCTAATGACCAACACTGCCCCCCCTCCCCTAACGACCAACACTGCCCCCCCTCCCCTAACGACCAACACTGCCCCCCCTCCCCTAACCATCAACACTGCCCCCCCTCCTAACCATCAACACTGCCCCCCCCTAACCATCAACACTGCCCCCCCCTCCTAACCATCAACACTGCCCCCCCCTCCTAACCACCAACACTGCCCCCCCTCCTAACCATCAACACTGCCCCCCCCTCCTAACCACCAACACTGCCTCCCCCTCTCCTAACCATCAACACTGCCCCCCCCTCTCCTAACCATCAACACTGCCCCCCCCTCTCCTAACCACCAACACTGCCCCCCCCTCTCCTAACCACCAACACTGCCCCCCCTCTCCTAACCACCAACACTGCCCCCCCTCTCCTAACCACCAACACTGCACCCCCCCTTCCCTTCCCTCCCCTAACCAACACTGCCCCGCTCCCCTAACAACCAACACTGCCCCACCTCCCCTAACAACCAACACTGCCCCCCCTCCCCTAACAACCAACACTGCCCCCCCTCCCCTAACAACCAACACTGCCCCCCCTCCCCTAACGACCAACACTGCCCCCCTCCCCTAACAACCAACACTGCCCCCCCTCTCCTAACCATCAACACTGTCCCCCCTCCCCTAACAACCAACACTGCCCCCCCTCCCCTAACAACCAACACTGCCCCCCCTCCCCTAACAACCAACACTGCCCCCCCTCCCCTAACAACCAACACTGCCCCCCCTCCCCTAACAACCAACACTGCCCCCCCTCCCCTAACAACCAACACTGCCCCCCCTCCCCTAACAACCAACACTGCCCCCCCTCCCCTAACAACCAACACTGCCCCCCCTCCCCTAACAACCAACACTGCCCCCCCTCCCCTAACGACCAACACTGCCCCCCTCCCCTAACGACCAACACTGCCCCCCCTCTCCTAACCATCAACACTGTCCCCCCTCCCCTAACGACCAACACTGCCCCCCTCCCCTAACAACCAACACTGCCCCCCCCTCTCTTAACCATCAACACTGCCCCCCCCTCTCCTAACCACCAACACTGCACCCCCCCCTCTCCTAACCACCAACACTGCACCCCCCCCTCTCCTAACCACCAACACTGCACCCCCCCCTCTCCTAACCACCAACACTGCACCCCCCCCTCTCCTAACCACCAACACTGCACCCCCCCCCCCCTTCCCTCCCCTAACCAACACTGCCCCGCTCCCCTAACCACCAACACTACCCTCCCCTCTCTCCTAACCACCAACACTGCCCCCCTCCCCTAACCCAACAACCAACCCCTGTCCTCAGCCCACCAACCCCTCCTTCCTTCTCCTCCCGCCTCTGATCTGCTATTTGTTTTGATGACGTTCCCACTCAATCCAGCTCCAGCGCATTACAGCCACTCAGCGAGGGTCTGACTCACTAACCGATCCTTATCCAATCGCAAACCCGCGGCTACTGCTTCACTTCTACCAATCATCGTGTTTTTTATTGCCGGCACCGGGCGAACCAATTAGTGCGCGCAGGCCAAGCCCCTGGTAGCCAATCAGCGGCTTGGCGCGGCGCAGGTGCGCGTGCGCAGAGCGGCGGGGTGCTCTGGAATACAAGATGGAGGTGGCGGCCGAGCGGTGAAGTGGAGGCGGGAGCGGAGAGAAGACGGATCGCTGCCGCTCCTCACTCACTAAATGGCAGGTACAGCGAGCCTGCACAACACCGGTACACGTGGCGCGGCGAGCGCGGTTTTGTACATCTCACCAGCGGCCCGTCACATTCCGCTCAGCCCTGTGGAAGTGGAGGAAGCGGTGGCGGCGGCGCAGTGTTTGGTTGAAGCTGGCAGTCGCCGCCATCTTGGGGCTTGTTGTGAGCGAGCCCAATAGAGCGAGCGGCCTGGACACTCCTTTTGCTACTTCAACTCCTGATCTGGCTGCTCAAACACGCTTCTATTGCTGTTAAGGCACTGAGTGAGAAGTGGTTCGGAGGCCGCGGCTCCCATTCCGGCTGCTGTTCTTCTCCCGCCCTCGTCAGAGCTCCGGCTGAGGATCTGGGCGGGCGGCATGACAGGAGCATGCGCAGTAAAGCGCCGGCAACACAGCGGCTCCATTGACAACGGCGGTGGAAGGGAGGGACAGAGAGGAGGAGAGAGATTGAGGGGAGGAGAACAGAGGGTGTGGGGGAGAGAAGGGATGGGGAGAGATTTGGCGAGTGTGGGATCGGAGAGGTTGGAAGGTGTGATCTCGTGGGGGTAGGTAATAAGAGAGTGAGAGATTGAAGAGCAGTGTATGTAACCAGTATGAAAGCAGTTCAGAGCGTATGGGGTAATCTGGGAAGGCACTGCCGGGTAGGAGGTTGCGGGGCAGGTGTGGATCTTCAGGGGTGTTCTGAGAGGGGAATTGTTTTAGAGTTTGGTGTATACCAATGTTACGATTTCCGTAGTGACTGTTAACTTTCAAAAATAATTTCGAGCTTCCAGAGATCAAGCTAGGTGCATCTTCCAGCTTCAACTGAACTCATGAAGTTCGACCTTTTTTAAAAGTAAACGTTTTATTGAGGTATTTTTGGTATTGTAACAACAACAAAATAAACAATGTTCATGAAGCTATAAACATAGTGCAAAAGCCATATCCCTTCCTTACAGGTCCCACCTTTATTAACCAAGTTCGACCTTTTCAATTCAAACATGAGTTCCAACCTGCATTTCTACATGGTAAGCAACAGCATCTTGCTGCCTATAGCTGTTTGCCTTTTGGATCCTGGTGGGCTAACCGTGCCTGAGTGTTCCCAGGATATTTTTGAATCTATCGCTGCTCCACACCACCACCATCTTTATGGCAATGTGAGCCTTGTATCTTGGTAGAAATGCGGATTGATTATCCCATAGAATCTGTACAGTTCAGAAGGAGGCCATTCGGCCTATCGAATCTGCAACAGTCCTCCAAAAAAGCTCCCTATCGCTGCAATCCCACCTAACCTGCACCTCTTTGGACACTAAGGGGAAATTTAGAATGGCCAATCCACCTAACCTGCATAGCTTTGGACTGTGGGAGGAAACTGGAGCATCCGGAGGAAACATGCAGTCACTGGGAGAACGTGCCAATTCAACACCGTCACCCAAGGCCAGATTCTAACCTGGGTCCCTGGTGCTGTGAGGCAACAATGCTAACCACTGTGCCGCCCTGTGTGGATATTCACAGTTGTCCCAAGTAACTATTCTATTTGACCTGGATTGTCATTTTTAAAAGTTTCTCACTACTGAGGTTAAATTAACTGACTTGTAGTTGCATGCACTTTGAACAAGGGGTTAAATTCCAGCCTGTAATGAGGGCTGGAAGATTGTGCCAGCACCTTTGACAATTTAAATATTTGCTCCCTCAGCATTTGCTGTATTCCATCTGTTCTGGTCCTGGTGACATAAAACCAGCCCATTTAACTCCCCTATCAATTTTCAGCCAATCTAGTCTCTTCACTCGCTCCTTTTTCTCTATAGTTTATGTTGTCTCTTTTTCCTTGATATGGATAGATCCAAAATACTTAGTACCTCAAATGGTAAGTACATGGGATGGCTGTTTGCTATGTGATGAGATTGAGATTCCCAATTTGTTAGTCTTATTCTTCTAGCATTTGTTTTGCTGAGCTAGTGGCTTTAGTGTTTGATTTGGTCTGATGGGCTGTACACATTCATATCTACTGTTCTATCTCCAGTTCATAGTGTCTCCATGAACACTTCTCTCAGTACACCAACGGAATCCGAGTCATGTGCCCAATTTTAATTTGGGGTTCTCGTGTGAGACCAGCGCCAATCCTCGATAGATTTTCACTCTGGTCTCATTTCTAAATTGAATGTCCAATTCCCAGCTGATCCTGGGAATCTGTACCTATCATCTGCCTGGCAACAGGAAATCAGATCTATAACCAGAGTCTAGTGAACTGGTTTTGAAGTCTGAGTCTACTTGTGCTATTTGGTTATGTTTGTTGATGTAAGCTTTGTATTGCTATGCATGTCATGTGCAATAAAAGAGTTTTGTAACATTTTATAATTAAATAGATTAGTGCAATGTATTTGAAAAGAACCCACACACTGTGTGCTTGGGCTGAGCTATAATTAAACCAGTTCTGTTCCCTTTCTGCCAGGTGTGTTTGAAAATCTGTTCACTAGAGGTAAATGAAAATGTGATTCCTGCCTTTCCCATGGCAAGGAATACCTATTGTGATGCATTGCATTATGAGAAAATGCAGACCTATTTTTCATGCTTCAGCAATCTGTAAATTATGCTGTGGATCAAACTAGAAGAGTGGCCAAGAAATTTGGACCCCTACCATGTGACCGTCCGGAATAACGCCTACTTGCCAGCTTCATTGCAAAGGAGCAGTTTATTTAAAATATCCTTTTATTCATCCTCTGCTTCACACTAGAAATATATTTCAGTCTGTGTCAACAGTGGCTCAAGTGGTTCCAGCATCACCCCTGAATCACAAGGTCCTGGGTTCAACCCCTACTCCAGGACAAAAATCAAGGCTGACGCTCCAGTGCAGTAATGACTGAGGATGTCTTTTGGATGAAATGTTAAACTGAGACTCCATCTGTCTGCTTGGGTGGACATCAAAGATCCCAAGTGCTGCAGGAGTTTCACACCTATTCTATGGTTTGCCAGCTCCCCAATCATAGAAAATACAGAGTAATTGTACTTTTGTGTGCATCTCCCAAGTAATTAGCATACCCAATCAAAAGAATACATTTGTTTAAAAGTTATCCATGTCCATTGACAACTAACAATCAGGTTTATCTACTGTATTACCTATGAGTAAATTACCAATCATGATCAAGGCATATATGTCTTAATATCGCCTAGCACGTATTTGTCTCTTATCTATTCAACTGCTCGACATGAATAAGATAAAGATATGTCTGAGCATTGGTACTTGTACTCCCATCGTCCAGTGTTTTGTAAGACACACATGGGCAGCAGCTGCATAATTGACTACAACCTTGCTGTAATTAACATAACAAGAATTTTTGAATTTGTATCTGTAGACTGAGCTGAAACAACTAGTTTTCTCATCATTAGTTTTCATAGACTTTACAGTGGAGACGGAGGCCATTCGGCCCATCAAGTCTGCACCGGCTCTTGGAAAGAGCACCGTACCCAAGGTTAACACCTCCACCCTATCCCCATAACCCAGTAACCCCACCCAATACTAAGGGCATTTTTGGACAACAAGGGCAATTTATCATGGCCAATCCACCTAACCTGCACATCTTTGGACTGTGGGAGGAAACCGGAGCACCCGGAGGAAACCCACGCACAGGCAGGGATGATGTGCAGACTCCGCACAGACTGTGACCCAAGCCGGAATCGAACTTGGGACCCTGGAGCTGTGAAGCAATTGTGCTATCCACAATGCTACCTTGCTGCCCCAAAGTTTTCTGCCTTGTAAGAATTTGCTAGCTAGCAAGCAGCAACCTGCACAAGCTTGTTGGTTTTTAACCCTTTCACCAAGGCACTATTCTGAAGAAGAGTGGGGAATTCTGGCCAGATTGATTCCTACCTTAATCAACATAAGAAAAAAAATTATGTAGGCATTATCACATTGCTGTTCATCGGGGTTTTCAGCAAATCAGCTGCTATATTTCATGACTACTCTTAAACAGTACTTGTGAAAAGCAAGATTTAAAAATATTCACGGAACATTTAGTGCTTCCCACTCAGTTACAGGCTTTCACCGAATGAAGAATATTGGCAGTAGCCGTAGAACTGTTGATGTTCTGGTTAACAGTTTAATTTCTTGAGGCTTGAAACTCAATGCAGGATCTGATGGGTCATGGAGTCTGTCAACTTTGTCCATACAAGGTCCAGTGTTATTGTTTTGAGGTCAGGGAAATTCTTGCACTAACACACAACTACGCAAATATATTATTGAATAAAAGGCTGTTTACTTGAGATACTAAGTCTGCTGATTAATACCATGCCCACGTTACCATTAGATGGTCTATGAACGACTCCAACCAATATCTGCTGCCCTTCGTTGTTTCTTAGCTAAATCAAATCAGATTCCATACATTGTTCTTCTGATCTGAGATCCTCCCTTATTCTCAGTGCCACTCCACCTCCTTTTCTTCCTTGTCTGTCCTTCCTAAACATTGAATATCCCAGAATATTCTGATCCCAGTCTTATTCACCATGCAGCCATGTTTCCATAATGGCAATTATGTTATACCCATTGACTTCTATTTTTGCCTTTAGATGATCTACCTTGTTACTAATAATATGCACATTCAGGTAGAGCGCTCTTAACTTTTTGGCACATTCCACATTTGATACACACTCAATGCTTTGCTTTGTTTCTCCTGTCTTCAAGTCCCACTACTTCCTGTTACCAACTTTACTTTCTTCCAATTTGGAAATTTCCAAATGTTAGTAGGAAATAAGTTTCTTGAAATTGTTCCCATAAAATGCAGCAGGGTATTTTTGAGAAATGTGTAAAATGTTGATGGAAGAAATCAAGGAGAGAATCGGGGACAGTAGAGGGGAAAAAAGAGCAGTGAAAAGAGGGGATTTGGAAGTTTTGGTTAATTGTGAAACCGCATTTGCTGAACAAAGTGGGGAATTTTTGGATGAGGAACCGCAATGCTCTCTTTGAGGTAACATTGTATAAGAAAGCTTGAAACTAGATCACCACATGCTATGACTATTAACTTAAAGTTTACTACCGGATGAGTGGTGACCATCATTGATAGAAATGATGCACCTGTGACTCAGCAGCTGTTGTTACTAGTTTGTCATCCAGTTCTAAAAAGGGTTCTACTTTATTAAAAATAACTGGTTTCCTTTGATAGTTAATTTGACAGCAAAATAAACCTGCAAATGTTCCAGTAGTGAAGATTTGTCAGTGAGCATTCAAATGCAAGGATGGAGCATGGGACACACTAGGGATTAAATGGTTTAGAGGTTAAAGACTAAAAGTGGCATACCAGTATTATTTACCACAGTCTGTGCCCTATAGATTTTACAGGATTTAAAGGAAAAATATTCTAATGAACGAAAAAGAAGAATGACACAGTTCGTATTCCATCACACTCCTATTCCAAAGTTTATTCAACCGCTCCTCATAGATAATGCCCTCCATACTAGGCAACATCCTGGTAAATCTCTTCTACACCCTCTCTAAAGCCTCCACATCCTTCTGGTAGTGTGGCGACCAGAATTGAACACTATACTCCAAGTGTGGCCTAACTAAGGTTCTATACAGCTGCATGACTTGCCAATTCTTATACTCAATGCCCCGGCCAATGCAGGCAAGCATCCCGTATGCCTTCTTGACTACCTACTCCACCTGTGTTGCCAGTTTCAGTGACCTGTGGACCTACACCTAGATCTCTCTGACTGTCAATACTCTTGAGGGTTCTACCATTCACTTGTTCGGATTAAACTCCATCTGCCATCTCTCCGCCCAAGTCTCCAAACGATCTAAATCCTGCTGTATCCTCTGACAGTCCTCATCGCTATCCGCAATTCCACCAACCTTTGTGTCGTCTACAAACTTACTAATCAGACCAGTTACATTTTCCTCCAAATCATTTATATATACTACGAACAGCAAATGTCCCAGCACTGATCCCTGCAGAACACCACTAGTCACAGCCCTCCAATCAGAAAAGCACCCTTCCATTGCTGCTACTCTGCCTTCTATGACCTAGCCAGTTCTGTATCAATCTTGCCTGCTCACCCCTGATCCCGTGCGACTTCACCTTTTGTACCAGTCTGCCATGAGAGACCTTGTCAAAGGCCTTACTGAAGTCCATATAGACAACATGCACTGCCCTACCTGCATCATTCATCTTTTTGGCCTCTTCGAAAATTCTATCAAGTTAGTGAGACACGACCTCCCCTTCACAAAACCGTGCTGCCTCTTGCTAATACGTCCATTTGCTTCCAAATGGGAGTAGATCCTCTCTCTCTCTCTAAGAATTCTCTCCAATAATTTCCCTACCACTGACGTAAGACTCACCGGCCTGTAGTTCCCTGGATTATCCTTGCTACCCTTCTTAAACAAAGGAACAACATTGGCTATTCTCCAGTCCTCAGGGACATCACCTGAAGACAGTGAGGATCCAACAATTTCTGTCAAGGCCTCAGCAATTTCCTCTTTTGTCTCCTTCAGTATTCTGGGGTAGATCCCATCAGACCTGGGGACTTCCACCATCATATTTTTCAAGGCGTCCAACACCTCTTCTTTTTGGATCTCAATGTGACCCAGGCTATCTACACACCCTTCTCCAGACCCAACATCCACCAATTCCTTCCCTTTGGTGAATACTGATGCAAAGTATTCATTTAGTACCTTGCCCATTTCCTCTGGCTCCACACATAGATTCCCTTGCCTGTCCTTCAGTGGGCCAACCCTTTCCCTGGCTACCCTCTTGCTTTTTATGTATGTGTAAAAAGCCTTGGGATTGAGGCCCGAGTCAGGGGTGAGGGGACTGGGCCTGTAAAAGGAACTGCGCCAGAAGAGGCGGGGCCGGGCAGGTGGAAAGCACGGGCTTTTTCCCGTGCTGGAGGGGGTGGGGCGGGGAAGCGCGGGTTTTTTCCCACGCTTGGGATGGAAGGGGAAGAGCCTGCTGGTGGGTAATGGAGGGGGAGGGGAAGTCCCACAATGGGAGGACTCGAAGGGGAGGCGGGAGTTGCTGGGGTCAGCAGGAGTCAGCTGACTTGCGGGAGTGCAATGGGGGGAGCAATGCAGCTAGGAGGGGGTCCTAGCTGGGGTGGGTGGGTGGGGGGGACGGGGGACGACGACGACCGGGTTTTGCTCCTGATATGGTCAAGAGGGAGCTGGGGTGGGGGGGACGACGACCGGGTTTTGCTGCTGGTATGGTCAAGAGGGAGCTGGAGCGGGTAGAGGGGGTTGGGACGGGTCTGCCACCGTGGGGAACGGGCCGGGCGCGTGGCTGGCCGAGGAGGGGTTATGCTAGTCGGCGGGGGAGGGGGGGCGGGTAGCCCATGATCCGGCTGATAACCTGGAACGTAAGGGGACTGAACGGTCTGGTTAAGCGGGCCCGGGTGTTCGCGCACCTGGAAGGGCTGACGGCGGATGTGGTCATGCTCCAGGAGACACACCTGAAGGTGGCAGACCAGGTAAGATTGAGGAAGGGGTGAGTAGGTCAGACGTTTCATTCGGAGCTGGATGCCAAAAAATCGGGGGGGTGGCGATCTTGGTGGGAAAGAGGGGGCGAGCATTGTGACAGACAATGGAGGCAGGTACGTAATAGTAAGTGGTAAGCTGCAAGGGGAGAGGGCGGTGCTGGTCAACGTATACGCCCCGAACTGGGACAATGCGGGTTTTATGCGGCGCATGTTGGGTCGGATCCCGGACTTGGAAGTGGGGGGCCTGATTAAGGGGGGGGGGGGCTTTAACACGGTGTTGGATCCGGCACTGGATCGCTCCAGGTCTAGGACGGGTAGGAGGCCGGCGGCGGCTGAAGTGCTGATGGGGTTTATGGACCAGATGGGAGGGATGGACCCTTGATGACTTGCAAGGCCGGGGGCTCGGGAATTTTCATTCTTCTCGCACGTTCGCAAGGCCTCTTCCCGGATCGACTTTTTTGTTATGATCAGGGCGCTGATTGTGAGAGTAGAGGATACCGAGTACTCGGCGATAGCCATTTTGGATCACGCCCCGCATTGGGTAGGCCTAGAGCTGGGGGAGGAGAGGGACCAGCGCCCGTTGTGGCGCGTGGAGGTGGGGTTGTTGGCGGACGAGGCGGTGAGCGAGCGGGTCCGAGGAAGCATAGAGAGATACTTGGAGGCCAACGATAACGGGGAGGTCCGAGTGGGGGTGGTCTGGGAGGTGCTGAAGGCGGTGGTGAGGGGAGAGCTGATCTCCATTAGGGCCCACAAGGAGAGGAGAGAGCAGAGGGAGAGGCTGGTTGGGGAGATGGTGAGGGTAGACAGGAGGTACGTGGAGGTGCCAGAGGAGGGACTGTTGAGGGAGAGGCGTAGCCTCCAGGCCGAATTCGACCTGTTGCCCACCAGGAAGGTGCAGGCGCAGTGGAGGAAGGCCCAGGGGACGATTTATGAATATGGGGAAAAGGCAAATCGGATGCTGGCGCATCAGCTTTGGAAGCGGGACGCAGCTCAGGAGATCGGGGGAGTTAAGGATAGGGGAGAGAGTGTGGTGCGGAGTGGGGTTGGCATCAATGGGGTCTTCAGGCACTTTTATAAGGAACTGTATCGGTCCGAGCCCCCACTAGAGGGAGAGATGGGCCGCTTTCTGGACCAACTGAGCTTCCCGAAGGTGGAGGAGGGACTGGTGGCGGCATTAGGGGCCCCGATCGGGCTGGAGGAGCTGGCCAAAGGGATAGGGAGCATGCAGGCGAAGGCACCGGGGCCGGACGGTTTCCCGGTCGAATTCTACAAAAAATATGTGGACCTGTTGGGCCCGTTGCTGGTTAGGACCTTCAATGAGGCAAAGGAGGGGGGGCTTTGCCCCCGACGATGACCCGGGCACTGATCTCCTTGATCCTGAAGCGGGACAAGGATCCCCTGCAGTGTGGGTCTTACAGGCCGATTTTGTTGTTAAATGTAGATGCCAAGGTGCTGGCAAAGGTCTTAGCCTTGAGGATTGTGTGCCGCAGGTCATCCACGACGACCAGACGGGGTTCGTGAAGGGGAGGCAGTTGAACGCGAGTATGCGGAGGCTCCTGAACGTTATGATGCCGGCGGGGGAGGTGGAGATAGTGGTGGTGATGGATGCCGAGAAGGCCTTTGATAGGATAGAGTGGGGGTACTTGTGGGAGGTGCTGAAGAGGTTCGGGTTTGGGGAGGGGTTTGTCAGGTGGGTTAGGTTGTTGTACGAATTCCCGATGGCGAGTGTGGCCACGAACAAGAGGAGGTCTGAGTACTTTTGGTTGCATCGAGGGACGAGGCAGGGGTGTCCCCTGTCCCCCCTGCTCTTCGCACTGGCGATTGAACCCCGGGCTATGGCACTGAGGGAGTCGAGGAACTGGAGGGGGCTGGTGCGGGGCGGGGAGGAGCATAGGGTGTCGCTCTATGCGGACGACTTGCTGCTATATGTGACGGACCCGGTGGGGGGAGTGACGGACCCGGTGGGGGGAATGCCGGAGGTAATGAGGATCCTCGGGGAGTTCGGGGATTTCTCAGGGTACAAGCTCAACATGGGGAAGAGCGAGTTGTTTGTGGTTCACCCAGGGGACCAGGAGAGGGGGATTGGCGAGCTCCCATTAAAAAGGGCAGAGAGGAGCTTCAGCTATTTGGGGGTCCAGGTGGCCAGGAGCTGGGGGGGCCCTGCATAGACTTAATTTCACGAGGCTGGTGGAGCAAATGGAGGAAGCGTTCAAGAGATGGGACGCGTTGCAGCTGTCCCTGGCGGGTAGGGTGCAGTCAGTCAAGATGACGGTGCTCCCGAGGTTTTTGTTCCTGTTCCTGTGCCTCCCCATTCTTATCCCGAAGGCCTTCTTTAGGCGGGTCAACAGGAGCATAACGGGGTTTGTGTGGGCGCGAGGGACTCCGAGGGTGAGAAGGGTGTTCCTGGAGCGGAGTAGGGATGGGGGGGGGGGGGGGGGGGGTGCTGGCACTGCCCAACCTCTGTGGGTACTACTGGGCCGGCGATGGTGCGCAAGTGGCTGATGGAGGGGGAGGGGGCGGCATGGAAGAGGCTGGAGATGGCGACTTATGAGGGTACGAGTCTGGAGGCGCTGGCAACGGCGCCGCTGCCGCTCCTTCCAATGAGATATACCACGAGCCTGGTGGTGGCGGCTAACCTCAAAATTTGGGGGCAATGGACGTGGTACAGGGGGGAAGTGGGGGCCTCGGTGTGGACCCCGATATGGGGGAACCACCGGTTTGTCCAAGGGAGAATAGATGGAGGGTTTTCGGGGTGGCACAGGGCAGGGATAAGAAGGTTCGGGACCTGTTTGTGGATGGGAAGTTCGCGAGCCTAGGTGAGCTGGAGGAGAAGTACGGGCTCCCCCCGGGAAGCACCTTTAGGTATCTACAGGTAAGGGCGTTAGCCAGGCGGCAAGTGGTGGAATTCCTGCTGCTGCCGCCACGCACGGTATAGGACAGGGTGCTCTCGGGGGTGTGGGTTGGATAGGGGAAGATCTCGGCAGCATACCAGGTGATACAGGAGGAGGAGGAGGCCTTGGTAGAGGAGCTGAAAGGTAAGTGGGAGGAGGAGTTGGGGGAAGGGTCGTGGGCAGATGCCTTTGGGAGGGTGAACTCTTCCTCTTCGTGTGCAAGGCTCAACCTCATACAGTTTAAGGTGCTGCACAGGGCACACATGACCGGGACAAGGATGAGCCGGTTTTTTGGGGGTGAGGTCAGGTGTGTTAGGTGCTCGGGGAGCCCAGCAAACCACACCCATATGTTCTGGGCATGCCCAGTGCTGGAGGAATTTTGGAAGGGCGTAGAGAGGACGGTGTCGAGGGTGGTAGGATGCAGGGTCAAACCGGGCTGGGGGCTCGCAATATTTGGGGTTGCAGAGGAGCCGGGAGTGCAGGAGTCGAAAGAGGCCGGTATTCTGGCCTTTGCCCTGGTAGCCCGGCGAAGGATTCTTCTTCAGTGGAAGGATGCGAGGCCCCCAAGTGTGGAATTCTGGATCAACGATATGGCGGTGTTTATTAAATTGGAGAGGGTGAAATTTGCCTTAAGAGGATCGGTGCAAGGGTTTTTTAGGAGGTGGCAACCGTTCTTTGTCTACCGTTCTGCCAGGAAGTCTATGGTCAGCAGCAGCAGCAACCCGGGGGGGGGGGGGGTTCTATTTTATTTTTGTTTGTCTACACTGGGGGATCTGAGGGGATGTATATATTTGCTATGTGTTTCGCCGGGTGTTAATTTATTATTTATGTATTGGGGGAGGGGGTCACGGGGTTGTTTTGTTTTGTATTTAATTCTATTGGGTTCCTTTTACATTTTGTTGTTGATATTTTGTGAAAACTTTAATTAAAATTATTTTTTTAAAAAGCCTTGGGATTTTCCTTAACCCTATTTGCCAATGACTTTTCGTGCCCCCTTTTAGCCCTCCTGACTCCTTGCTTAAGTTCCTTCCTACTTTCCTTATATTCCACACAGGCTTCGTCTGTTCCCAGCCTTCTAGCCCTGACAAATGCCTCCTTTTTCTTTTTGACGAGGCCTACAATATCCCTCATTATCCAAGGTTCCCGATATTTGCCGTATTTATCCTTCTTCCGCACATGAACATGCCGGTCCTGAATTCCTTTCAACTGACACTTGAAAGCCTCCCACATGTCAGATGTTGATTTACCCTCAAACATCCGCCCCCAATCTAGGTTCTTCAGTTCCCGCCTAATTTAGCACATTCACCCTAGGACCACTCTTATCCACCAGCACTTTAAAATTTACTGAATTGTGGTCACTGTTTCCAAAATGCTCCCCTACTGAAACTTCTACCACCTGGCCGGGCTCATTCGCCAATACAAGGTCCAGTACAACTCCTTCCCTAGTTGGACTATCTATATATTGTTTTAAGAAGCCCTCATGGATGCTGCTTACAAACTGCCCCGTCCAAGCCCCTAGCACTAAGTGAGTCCCAGTCAATATTGGGGAAGTTGAAGTCTCCCATCACAACAACCCTGTTGCTTTTGCTCCTTTCCAAAATCTGTCTACCTATGTGCTCCTCTATCTCCCGCTGGCTGTTGGGAGGCCTGTAGAAAACCCCAAACATTGTGACTACACCCTTCTTATTCCTGATCTCTACCCATATAGCCTCGCTGCCCTCTGAGGTGTCCTCCCGTAGTACAGCTGTGATATTCTCCCTAACCAGTACGGCAACTCCGTCACCCCCTTTTACATCCCCCTCTATCCCGCCTGAAACATCTAAATCCTGGAACATTTAGCTGCCAATCCTTCCATCAACCAGGTCTCTGTAATGGCAACAACATTCTAGCTCTACGTACTAATCCAAGCTCTAAGTTCATCTGCCTTACCCGTTATTCTTCTTGCATTAAAACATATGCACTTCAGGCTGCCAGACCCGCTGTTTTCAGCAACATCTCCCTGTCTGCTCTTCCTCAGAGTCATACTGGCTCTATTCCCTCGTTCTCCCTCAATGTTTTCACCTTCTGACCTATTCCTCCCGTACCCACCCCCCTTCCAATACTAGTTTAAAAGGATAAAAAGGAGTTAAAAATAAGAGCAGGTATAGGCCATTGATCTCTTTGAGCCTCTTCTGCCCTTCAACTAGATCGTGGCTGATCTACCTCAACACCTTTTTCCCACGGCACGGTGGCACAGTGGTTAGCACTGCTGCCTCAGCTCCAGGTAGCTGTGTTCAATTCCGGCCTCAGGCGACAGTCTGTGTGGAGTTTGCACTTTCTCCCCTGTCTGGGTGGGTTTCCTCCGGATGCTCCAGTTTCCTCCCACAGTCCAAAGATGTGCAGGTTAGGTGGATTGGCCCTGCTAAATTGCCTCTTCGTGTCCAAAGGTTAAGTTGGGTTACAGAGATAGAGTGGAAGCTTGGGTTTAAATAGGTATCTTTCCAAGGGCAGGTGCAGACTCAATGGGCCTCCTTCTCCGGTTTCCTCCCACAGTCCAAAGATGTGCAGGTTAGGTGGATTGGCCGTGATAAATTGCCCTTAGTGTCCAAAAAAGGTTAGGTGGGGTTATGGGGATAGGGTGGAGGCGTGAGCTTAAGTGGGGTGCTCCTTCCAAGGGCCGGTGCAGACCCGATGGTCCGAATGGCCTCCTCTAAATTCTATTGTTCTTCTGCACTGTAGGGATCCTATGATTCTATACCTTGATATATTTGACATCTAGTAATCTGTCCATCTCTGCCTTGAACAGACTCAATAATTGAACTTCCACGTCTCTGGAATAGAGAATTCCTAAGATTCACTAACCTCTTAGTGAAGAAATTCCTCCTTAGCTTTTAAATTACCTTCCCCTTATTCTGAGACTGACTATGTACCCTAGTTCTCGACCCCACCGTGAGGGAAACATACTTTCTGCATCAATTCTATCATGGCTTTTAAGAATTTTGTAAGTTTCAATGAGATCGCCACTTCTTCAAAACGCTAGAGGATACAGCGTCTTCTCAATCTCTCCTCGTTGGATAATCCTGCTAGCCCAAGATTATCTGGTGAACCTGTGTATATGATACCTGTATATCCCATGGCACATGAAGGGACAGGACATTACACAAGGTAGTGGGATCCGGAGTGCAGATTTTTCTGCTTTTTCTTTCCTTCCCTGCCGATGCTCCACCTTAATGCTCCACGATGCTTCCACATTAAGATATGACTCAAAGTGTGAGGCAGCGTTATTGAGAATTCGCTAATTGATAGCAAGCTCTTTCTGGTAATGTCAATGCTGCAGCACTACAAGGGCAGCACGGTGGCGCAGTGAGTAGCACTGCTGCCTCATGGCGCCGAGGTCCCAGGTTTGATCCCGGCTCTGGGTCACTGTCCGTGTGGAGTTTGCACATTCTCCCCGGGTTTGCGTGAGTTTCTCCCCCACAACCCAAAGATGTGCAGGCTAGGTTGATTGGCCACGCTAAATTGCCCCTTAATTGGGGGAAAAAATGAATTTAATAAAAAATTTAATAACATTTCTAAATTTAAACCAATTCTAAATTTAATTTTAAAAAATGCTGCCGCACTTCAAGGAGAGCTGTGAAATACCATTGAAGCTTTTTCATTGTTCTCCCTGGTATATTGGCCAGTTGCGAAAACAGGACCTGTGGAGGAGACAGGTCTCGCTGCAGTCCCGGTCTCACGCTCGCTGCAGCCCCGGCCTCCCGCTCGCTGCAGCCCCGGCCTCCCGCTCGCTGCAGCCCCGGCCTCCCGCTCGCTGCAGCCCCGGCCTCCCGCTCGCTGCAGCCCCGGCCTCCCGCTCGCTGCAGCCCCGGCCTCCCGCTCGCTGCAGCCCCGGCCTCCCGCTCGCTGCAGCCCCGGCCTCCCGCTCGCTGCAGCCCCGGCCTCCCGCTCGCTGCAGCCCCGGCCTCCCGCTCGCTGCAGCCCCGGCCTCCCGCTCGCTGCAGCCCCGGCCTCCCGCTCGCTGCAGCCCCGGCCTCCCGCTCGCTGCAGCCCCGGCCTCCCGCTCGCTGCAGCCCCGGCCTCCCGCTCGCTGCAGCCCCGGCCCCTGGTGATGACAGCTGATTTCTGCACTTATCAGTTGACTTGTGGAGGTCTATGTTGTCCCATGACCACTGGAATAGTTTGTGGAAGGCTGAGCTGGTGCAGCTGATCCAGTGTTGAATCTCCTCAATGTAGGTCTTTTGAGAGACGTGGCTGCCAAGGTATGGGAAGTATTCAACATATTCCAGAATGTCTCCTTCACCAGAGATTTTGTGAAATATTTGGCTGCCCTGGAGTGGGATGACATTAGTTTTATTTTGGCAACATCCAAGTTTCATTTATGCAGAATTGATAGGAATGCATAGTTAGACGATAAGATGTAGGAGCAGAACTAGGCCATTCGGCCCATCAAGTCTGTTCCACCATTCCCAGATCATGACTGATCTGAAGTGATAATTCTGAACTCAACTCTCCCACCTTATCCCCTTGATTCCCATTCTGATTAACAATCTAAGCCTTGCACATAATGAATGACCCAGCCTCTATAGCCCTCTGCAGTAAAGAATTCCACAGATTCACTGCCCTCTGAGGAGACTCTCAGTGGCACAGTGGTTAGCACTGTTGCCTCACAGCAGCAGGCATTTGGGTTCAATTCGACCTTGGGTGGCTGTCTGTGTGGAGATTGCACTTTCTCCCAGTGTCTGCATGGGTTTCCTCCTGGTGCGCTGGCTTCCTACCACAGTGCAAAGATGTGCAGGTTAGGTAGATTGACCATGCTAAATTGCCCATTGGTATCCAAAAGGTTAGGTGGGGTTATGTGGATAGGGTGCAGGCGTGGGCAAAGGTAGGGTGCTTTTTCGGTGCAGACGCGATGGACTGAATGGTCTGGTTCTGCACTATAGGAATTCTATGATTCTAAGTCGAAATTCCTCCTCATCTAGGTCTTAAATGGCTGAACCTTTAATGGCTGAAGAGTCCTAGACTCTTCCACAAGGGGCGCAGTCTCTCAGCAACTACTATGTTAAGCCTCCTGAGAGTCATTTTTTCCCCTTTAATTTTGGAGTACCCAATTATTTCTTCGCAAATTAGCATGCCAATCCACGTACTCTGCACATCTTTTTTTTGGGGGGGGTGGGGGGTACCCACAAGATTCCAGGAGAACGTGCAAACTCCACACAGACAATGACCCGGGGCCTGGATCGAACCTGAGTTCTCGGCGCAGTGAAGCAGCAATGCTAACCACTGCACCACCTTGCCGCTCCTATGTCTCAATAAGGTCGCCTCTCATTCTTCTAAACTCCTAACGAATGCCGGCCCAACCTATACAACCTCTCCTTTCAGCAAATCTCTCGATAACCAGAATCAACCTAGTGACCTTCTCTAAGTTGCCTCGTTTAGATAAGGGGACCAAAATGTTCGCTGTGTTCCAGATATGGTCTAACTAGTGCGTTGTATAGTTTCAGCAAGACTTTCCTATTTTAATACTTCATTCAATAAAAGGCAACATTCTTTTTGCCTTCCCAATTACCTGCTGAACTTGCATGCTAGCTTTTTGTGATTTATGCACAAGAACTCCCAAATCCCTTTGTGCTGCAGCTTTCGGCAGTCTTTCTCCTTTTAAATAAAGTGCATAACTTTACATATTCTTACATTATATTCCATCTGTCAAGTTTTTGTCCACTCACTCACCACTTGTCTTCCCATCTATTTTTGTGTCATTGCACACTTTCAACACTTCCCTCACTAATATATATTGTAAATAATTGGACCAACACTTATTCCTGTGGCACTTCACTAGCTGCAGGTTACCATCCTGAAAATTCCCCTCATCACAACTCGGTCTTCTATCCATACCAATCATCTATCCATGCGAATATGCTACACCATGGGCTCTTAAGCAGCCTTTTGTGTGGTACCTTATCAAACGCTTTTTGGAAAGCCAAGCATATTACATCTACTGGTTTCCCTTTAGCCATTAGACTTGTTACCACCTCAGACTTCTAATAAATTTGTCAGGCATGATTTCCCCTTCCTGAAGCCATGCTGACTCTACTTGCTCATAGAATCCCTACAGTGCAGAAGGAGGCCATTCACCCCCTCGAGTATACACCAGACCTTGGAAACAGCACCCTACTTACACCCACTCTATCCCCGTACTCTACGTAACCTTTTGAACACTAAGGAGCAATTCTGCAATCCACCTAACCTGCACATCTTTGGACTGTGGGAGGAAATCGGAGCACCCGGAGGAAACCCACGCAGACACGGGGAGAAAGTACAAACTCCACACAGACAGTTACCCGAGGCCGGAATTGAACCCGGGTCCCTGGAGCTGTGAGGCAGCAGTGCTAACTGCTGTGCCACCCCATTGAATATATTATGTATTTCTAAATGTTCTGCTATTACATCCTTTAGAATGGACTCTTAACACTTTCCCAATGACAGAGGTTTAGCTAACTGGCCTATAGTTACTTGATTTTTGTCTCCTTTTTTTTTGTTGAATAAAGTTGTTACATTGCCAGTTTTTCAAATCTCTGGGAGTTTTCCAGAATTTAAGGATTCTTTGATGATTACTACTAGTGCATCCACTTAGTGTTGGGTGGTGTTACTGGGTTATGGGGATAGGGATAGGGTGGAGGTTTTGACCTTGGGTAGTGTGCTCTTTCCAAGAGCCGGTGCAGACTCGATGGGCCGAATGGCCTCCTTCTGCACTGTAAATTCTATGATATCTCTGGGATGCAAGCCATCAGGCTCCTGGGGACTTTTTGGCTTTAGACCCATTAGTTTCCAAAATACTTTTTCCCTTGGGATTATTGTTGTGTTTCTCGCTCTTTTTTCCCCCCCACCCCCCCAATTATTTATTTTTGGAATGTTATTAGTGTCTTCCACTGTGAAGACTGACGCAAAGTATTTGTTCAACGCCACTGCAATTTCCTGGTTCCCCATTATTATTTCCCCAGTCTCATTCTCTAAGAGACCCATATTCGCTTTGGTCTCTCTTCCTTGTTATATATTTAAAGAAACTCTGGCTGCCTGTTTTTATATTACTTGCTAGTTTGCCCTCCTAGTTTATCTTCTCTCTTCATTATTTCATTATTTTTTTTGCTTATCATTTGTTGGTCTTTAAAACTTTCCCAATCCTCCAGCTAACCAATCAACTGTCTTTCCTGCTAAATACCTCTCCCTATCCACTCTAGACAACTCTGCCCTCATTTCTTTATAATTACCCTTATTTAAATGTAGCAGAGTTGTTCCTAACCCAAGATTCTCATTCTCAAATTGAATGCTAAATTCTACTATGTTATGGTCGCTGCTTCCGCGGGGATCTTTTACTCTGAGATTGTTCTTAAACCTGCCTCGTTACACATTACCAAATCCAGAATAGCCTGATCCCTGGTTGGATCCGCAACATATTGTTCTGGGAAACTGTCCCAAATAAACTTGAATTCCTCCTCATGGCTTATTGTCCATTTATTCTCCATCCTACAGTGTAGCTACTGTTTGGGGGCCTGTAGACCGCGCCCACGAGTGTTGTCTTCCCATTGTTATTTCTTACCTTACCCATATGGATTCTACATCTTCCGAACTAAGATAATTTGAACACCATACTTCTGCTGTCTCCCCATGCGCCTTGTTGGCTGGAGTGTCTCAGAAATCTATCTATTTCTTAAATGCATCCAATGACTTGGCCTCCACAGCCAAATGTGGTAGGGAATTCCACAGGTTCACCACCCTCTGAGTGAACAAGGTTCTCATCTTAGTCCTAAATGGTTCGCCCTGAGACTGTGACCCCTTGTTCTAGACCCCCATAAGCCAGAGGAAACAATATCCCTGCAACCAGTTTGTCCAGCCCTGTCAGAATTTTAGACGTTGCAAATGGATCGCCTCTCGTTCTTCTAATCTCCAGTGAATACAGGCCCAGTTGACCAAATCTCTCCTCGTACAACAATCCTGCCATCTCGGGAATCAGTCTGGTGAACCTTTGCTGCACTCCCTCTATTGCAAGTATATCCTTTCTTAGATAAGGAGACCAAAACTGCACACACTACTCCAGGTGTGATCTCTTCAAGGCCCTGTAGAGCTACTATAAGACATCTTTGTTCCTGTACTCAAATCCCCTTGCAATGAAAGCTGATATACCATTTATTTTGTTAAATGCTTGTACCTGCATGCTTGCTTTCAGTGACTGGTGTAGTCGGATGCCCAGGTCCCTTTGTGCATCAACATTCAACATTTCCCAATCTGTCAACATAAGTAATACTCTGCCATTCTGTTTCTCCGTTTGGATAAATTCACATTTATCCATGTTATTCTGTACCTGTCAAGTTCCCTGTTTTCCCCCTCCCTCTTTTTTTTTCTTAAAAACTTAGAGTATCCAATTCATTTTTTCCAATTAGGATGCAATTTAACGTGGCCAATCCACCTACCCCGCACATCTTTGGGCTGTGGGGGTGAAACCCTCGTAAACACGGGGAGAATGTGCTAACTCCACACGGTCAGTGACCCAGAGCCGGGATCGAACCTGGGACTTCAGCGCCGTGGGGCGGCAGTGCTAACCACTGTGCTGCCCCACCTCTTTTTAAAAAAAAATACTGGGGTTACATTTGTCCCTCCAATCTGCTGGAATGTTTCAGAATCTACATAATTTTGGAAGATGACGACCAACATGTCTACTATTTCCTTGCTCACCTCCTTTAGTACTCTGGGATGTAGATTATCCGGCCCTGGGAATTTATCAGCTTTCTGTCCCATTAATTTCTCGAGCATCTTTTCTTTTAGTGATGCTCATTTCCCTCAGTTCCTCACTAACCCCTAGTTTTGCTAGCATTTCTGGGAAGTTATTTGTGTCTTCCTCTGTGAAGTTTAATTAGAATTCCTATAGTGCAGAAGGAGGCCATTCGGCCCATCGAGTCTGCACCGACCCTCTGAAAGAGCACCCTACCTAGCCCCATTCCCCTGCTCTGTCCCTGCAACCCCATAACTCCACCTAACCTTTTTTGGGTACTTTTTTAGACTGGGAAGAACCCAGAGGAAACCACACCGATATGGGGAGAACGTGCAAACTCCACACCGGCATCTGTCACTCGAGGCCGGAGTTGCACCCAGATCCGTGGCGCAGTGAGACAGCAGTGCTTGCCACAGTGCTGCCCATGTTGTTCTACAGTTCCCTTGTTCTCGGTTATCAATTCTCCTGTTTCGGACCATGGAAGTTTATTTTTCTTCACTAATTTGTTTTCTTTTTACATACTTGCCGAAGCTTTTACTCTCGTACTCTATTTTCCTTTTCCCCCAAATCTCTTGGTTTTCCTTTGCTGAATGCTAAACTGCTCCTAATCCTCATGCTTGCTACATTTTCTAACCAGTTTATATGGCCTCTCTTTCGCTATCATTGCTTTTGTTAACCACTTTGTTGTTTTTTTGCACCAAAGGCAATGCATGCTATTTTTCCTTGCATATTAGCCATTAGTCACACCTTTCAATGAAGTTACTCGATGTATCTTGGCCAACTCGCACCTCATATCTTGGTACTTTCCTTTTTTAAATTTCATTTATATCCCAATGAGGAATTCCACCATGTTCTAGCCACTCTTCCCTAAGTGACTTGGCACACAAGGATATTAATTAATCCCATCTTATTGCACAATACCAAACCTAGGATAACCTTTTCCTAGTTGGTTCCTTAACATACTGGTTCAAAGAAATCCTGTACACGCACCAGGAATTCATTCACCACAGTATTACTGATCATGTGGTTTGCTCAGTCTACATGTAGATTACTGGGGTACTAGTTTAGCTCAGTTGGCTGGACAGCTGGTTTATAATGCAGAGCAAGGCCAACAGTGTGGGTTCAGTACCGGCTGATGTTATTCATGAAGGCCCCGCCTTCTCAGCCTTTTCCCTCGCCTGAGGTGTGGTGATCCTCTGGTTAAATCACCACCAGTCAGCTCTCCCTCTCAAACGGGGAAAGCAGCCTTTGTTTATCAGGGACAATGGCAACTTTACTTTTATGTAGATTAAAGCTGTGCATGATTCTTGTTACATGCATCTATAATTTCCTGTTTAGTGCTTTCCCTTAACCTCTTCACTGTTTGGAAGCCGATAGCCAACTCCCACTGATGTTTTCTGCCCTTTATTGTTTCTTAGCTCCACCCAGACTGCTTTTACATCTAGATTTTCTAAACCAATATCCTCCCACTATTGCATTGATTTAATCCGTAACTAACAATGCCATGCCATCTCCATTTCTTTCTTGTCCGTCATCGCAATCTAATTTGTCTACCTTATTGTGAATGCTTTGAGCAGTCAGATATTATGTCTTTAGATTTGTCTTTTTAACATTTTTACACCTTATTTTGTACGATGGCCATATTTGCTACTAGCCCTGGTTTCCTCTGCCTTCCACTTTTGCCCACTACATTTCTATCTTTCATTTCTATCTTTGTTTCCCACTTTTGTTTTTCGCTGCTCGGGTTTCATTCCCCCTGCCATTCTAGTTTAAACCCTCTTCCACAGTACTAGCGAATGCCCCAATGAGGATATTGGCCCTTGTCCTGCCGGGGTACAACCCGTCTAATTTGTACAGGCCCCGATGCCTCGGGAATCAAAATCCCTCCCTCCTATACCATCTCTCCAGCTATGCATTCATCTGGCCTATTCTCCTATTCCTGATCTCATTAGCACGTGACACTGGGAGTAATCCTGAGATCACTACCTTTGACATTCTGCTTTTTAATTTATTTCCTAGCTCCTGATATTCTGCTTGCAGAACCTCATCCCTCTTTTATCTATGTCTTTGGTATGACATGGGCCACAACCTCTGGCTGTTCACCCTCCCACTTCAGAATGTCCAGCTGTTCAGCGATATCCATGACCACGCCTGTGGCTGCTGCAACGTCTATTTGTTCCCCTTATGGTAGAATCCCCTATCACTATTATGCTCCCACTTTTTTGTCTCCTCCCCCTTCCTACCACCTGTGCAGCTGAGCCACATATGATGCCATGAGCCTGGTTATCACTGCATTCCCTGGAGAAACCATCTCTTCTAGCAATATCCAAAATGGAAAATCTGTTGAGATGGACCCAAGGGCCTCCCTCATGACCTGCCTCATGCTTTTACTCTATCTGGTGGTCACCCATTCCCTTTGTGCCTGTGCACACCTCACCTGTGGTGTGCCCACTTTGCTGTACACTCTATTCATGAAGATCTCAGTCTTGCGGATGCCCCACAGTGACTCCAGAAGCCTCTCCAGATCCGAAACTCAGATTTTTGAATAGCTGCAGCTGGAGACACTTGTTGCACACCTGGAGTTTTGAGACAACAACTGGAGTACTGTGCAGTTTTGGTGCCCCTACCTGAGAAAGGATACAAGTGCCATAGAGGGGATGCCATATCAGCCTCCCCGAACAGGTGCCGGAATGTGGCGACTAGGGGCTTTTCACAGTAACTTCATTTGAAGCCTACTTGTGACAAGAAGCGATTTGCATTTCAGTAGAGGTTCACAAGACTGATACTGGAGTTGGCGGGATTGTCCCATGAGGAGAGATTAGTTTGACTAGTTTGGAAGGATGAGAGAAAATTCTAACAGGGCTGGACAGACTAGATGCAGGGAGTTTTCCATGGTTAGGAAGTCTAGAACTCGGGGACATAGTCTCAGGATACGTGGTAGACCAGTGTTTTTCAAACTTTTTTGTCCAGGACACATTTTTACCAGCCGGCTATCCTTTGGGACCCACGCCGGCCAGCCAATCTTCATGACCCACGCCGACCAACCTTTGTGACCCTCGCTGCCTGATCTTCGTGACTGACCTTTTTGCTTACTTTTAATGTGATAGGTGAGCCTGCTTGGTCCTCACAATCTCACTTGCTTTGTCATTCAATGCTACATTTCTGCTAAGGGCTTCAGCTGATGATTTAAGATCTTGCTGCATCCTTTGAAAAAAAGAAAGCGGTTTGTCCTCGAACTTGCAATGCTTAGTCTTCAATGCTTTTGAAGTTTTGAGGCTTTAATCTTCTCTCCAGCAGATTCAGTTGTGAGGTCGTGGCCTGTTTGTGTCTCTGTCCCTCTCTTCCTTATTACAAACTGATCCGTCTTCAATTTTTCACTCACTCCTATTGCTTGCTTGCTGGATTATAAACTTCACAAGTTACCCCACTATGTTACGGTTATTAGTTTCCTGTTTCTCAAATGTACTATTGGCAGCCTATTCCTTACAAACAGACAGTGCCCTTCCTTCCAAGTCCTGCCCATGCAGAGATAATTAGCCATAGCCCATGCCGAGGCGTTGGAGAGGAGTGGTTATATAGCGGGAGTGGCCAAACTTTCTGAACCTTGGCGCCACATGCAATAATCTCCAGACATGGTGGACTTCCAGTGGTGGTCATGGAGTGAGTGGTCGCTTATTTGGTAGCTCCCGCCCATGGTGGACATTTGGGACCTTTTTCCCCGATTTAATGGAGGATTTGATCAACAAAACAAGAGATTGGTGAGGTAGAGTAGTAGGATTCCCCACCTGGATTCGTGGACCAGAAGTGGTCTGAAAAGGAGAGATTGTTGGTCGAAGAAGGGAGTGAAGTCTGTAGCACAGAAAAATATGGCGGTGGGTCAGAGACTGAAATAGCCGGCCCAGTGGAGCAGCTGGTGGACTTTCTCCAGGAGAGCTTTGCTCAGGAAAGAAAAGAATACTTGGATCCGATTAAGACTGGAATTGACTGTATGGAACAGAGATTGGGAGCTGAGGGCCAGGCGATTAAGAAGGTGGTAGAGGCGGTTGCTGAGCATGATGACCAGCTAGCTGCGATGGTGGCGGAGATGGGGCTGATGAAGGACCACCAGAAAAAGCTACAAGAGAAAGTGGAGGATCTGGAGAACAGGTCGCGCAGGCAGAACCTGAGGATCGTTGGCCTCCTGGAGGGCAGCGAGGGATTGGATGCAGGGGCATATGTGGCGGGTACGTTCGAGAAGCTGTTGGGGGAAGGTGAGTTTACTCGGCCCATGGAAGTGGACAGGGCGCACAGCGCTGATGAGGAAGCTGTTGAAGAATGAGCCGCTGAGGGCGATGATGGTACGAATGCACCGGTTCCTGGACAAGAAAGATAGTGTGCTGCGTATTTACCAGGACTTTGGTGCGGATCTGGCCAAAAGATCGGCGAGTTTCAATCAAGTGAAATTGGCCCTCTAAGTATGGTGTGAAGTTCGGCATGCTGTACCCAGCTCGTTTGTGGGTCACTTTTGAGGGCCACAAACTTTATTTCGGATCAAAGCGATGAGCTTTGTTAAGGACAGGGGCCTGGCAGGTGATGGAGGACATTGAACTCGGGGGCGAGTAGCTGTGTTCTTTATTATGCTGCTAATTTTCTTTTTGGGTTTTGTATGTGTTTTGCACAAAGTTTTGGGCCATGGCTCAGTTTTGTATGCAGGTTAACTTTGTTCTTAATGGGGGATGGTGGGCGGAATTTTCTTATTTGTGCCTGTTGGGGATTATGATGTTTGCATATGTATATTCAAGCGGAGGTAGGGTCATCAGTGGGGGTAGGATGCTTGGCGCCATGGGCAGGGGCTACCAGGCTAGCTGTGCAGGCTAGCTCACGGAGGCGCAGTGGGGGGCGAGCAGGTGAGAAGTTTGTTGAGGGGGCATTGGAATTGTTATTTTGTTATGGGGGGGGAGGGGGGGTTAATACGGTTATAGATCTGAGTTTGGATCGGTCGAGTTCGAGGACAGGGAGGGTGCCAACCTTGGCGAAGGAGCTAAATAGGGAACAGATGGGGGGGGGGGGGGGGGGGGGGGTAGATTTGTGGAGTTTCAGACTACCAATACTGAAGGAATTTTCTTTTCTCTCCCATGTACACAAAATGTATTCCCAGATTGATATTTTAGTTTTGGATAGGGCCTTGCTGGTGGGGGTGGTGGATGCTGAGTATTCGGCGATTGTTGTGTCGGACCGTGCCCCACACTGGGTGGATTTACGGGTCAGCAAGGAGGGGGGCCAGCGCCCACACTGGAGATTGGATGTAGGACTGCTAGCAGATGAGGGGGTGTGCAGGCGGGTGAGGGAGGCCACCCAAAACTATTTGGAGATAAATGAAACGGGAGGTTTCGGCGGCAACAGTATGGGAGGTGCTGAAGGCAGTAGTTAGGGAGAGCTGATTTCGATACGGGCTCATGGGGAGAAGGTGGAGCGGGCAGGGGTGGATAGGCTGGTTTGGGAGATATTCCAGGTGGATAGAAGATACTCTGAAGCCCCATGGCAGGACTGTTGAAGGAGCGACAGAAGCTGCAGATGGAGTTTGGGCTGATATCCACAGGGAAGGCGGTGGGGCAGTTGAGGAAGGTTTGGGGGGGGGAGTATATGAGCATCGGGAGAAGGCCAGTAGGATGCTAGCATACCAGCTCAGGAAAACGGAGGTGACCAGGGAGAGTGAAGGATAGAGGGGGGCTTGGACCCAGCGGGGGTGAATGGGATGTTCAAGGAATTTTAAAGTCAGTTGTATGAGTCGGAGCCCCCTGCTGGGATGGAAGGGCTGAGGCAGTTCTTAGAGGGGTTGCAGTTTCCAAAGGTAGAGGAAGGGTTGGTGGAGGAGCTGGGTGACCCAATCGGGATTGTTGAAATAGTAGAGGGATTGGAGGCCATGCAATCGTGCAAGGCCCCAGGACCGGACGGTTACCCAGTGGAATTTTCTAACAAGTTTTCTGGGTTGCTGCGTCCATTGCTGGTGAGGGCATTTAATGAGGCAAGGGAGCGGGGTGTTCTTCCCCCAACAATGTCACAGGTTTCGATCTCATTGATCCTGAAGCAGGAAAAGGACCCAGAACAATGTGGGTCATACAGACCAATCTCCCTACTAAATGTTGACTCCAAATTGTTGGCCAAGATTTTGGCTTCGAGAATAGAGGATTATGTACCGGGGGTGATAGGGGAGGACCGGACGGATATGTCAAAGGCAGGCAGTTAACGGCCAACGTCAGGAGGCTCTTGAGTGTCATCATGATGCCCTCCGAGTGGGGGGGGGGAGGTGAGGTGAGGTGGAGGTAATGGCCACTAAGGACGCGGAGAAGGCCTTCGACTGGGTGGACTGGGATTATTTGTGGGAGGTCCTGCGGTTTGGATAAGGCTTTGGAGACTGGGTTCGATTGCTGTACCAGGCCCCGGTGGCGAGTGTGCGGACGTACCGGGTGAGTTCGGACTACTTTAGACTACACCAGGGGACAAGACAGGGATGTCCACTCTCCCCACTGTTGTTTGCCTTGGCTAGAGAGCCATTAGCGATGGCGCTGAGAACGTCAAAGGACTGGAAGAGGCTAGTTCGGGGGGGAGGAGCACAGGGTCTCGTTGTATGCGGACGACCTACTCCTGTATATTTCTGACCCGTTAGGGGGGGATGGGAGATTATGCGGATCTTAGAGGAATTTGACCGGTTCTCGGGGTATAAATATAATGGGGAAAAGTGAGGTTTTTGTGATCCAGGCGAGGGGGCAAGAGAGAAGGCTGGGGGAGTTGCCGTTTAAAGTGGTGGGAGGGAGTTTTCGATACTTGGGAATCCAGGTGGCAGGGGGATGGGAGCAGTTACATAAATTAAATCTGGCTTGGTTAGTTGAGCAAATGAAGGAAGACTTTCGGAGGTGGGACATGCTCCTGTTGAAACTGATGGGGAGGGTACAGACCGTAAAGGTGACGGTTCTCGCGAGACTTTTGTTTGTTTTCCAGTGTCTCCCTATTTCTATCCCGAAGGCCTTTTTTAAGCGGGTTAATGCGGTGATCTCTGGGTTTGTATGGGTGGGTAAAACCCCACATGTAAGGAAAGTGCTGTTGGAGCGGAGCTAGGGGTGGTGGAGGGTTGGCCTTGCCGAACTTCAGGAATTACTATTGGGTGGCAAATATAGCTATGATCAGGAAGTGGGTAGTTAGGGAGGGGTCGGTATGGGAGCGGGTAGAGGTGGCATTATGTAGGGGTACAAGTTTAGGAGCACTGGCGTCAGCACCTCTGCCGTTCTCGACGGCACGGTACTCCACAAGCCCTGTGGTGATGCCGGCTCTGAGAGTTTGGTGACAGTGGCGGATGGGAATGGAGGGAGCATTGGTCTGGGCTCCAATTTGTGGCAATCACCGGTTTGTGCCGAGGAGGTTGGATGGGAGTATTCGGAGGTGGCAGAGAGCAGGTATTGAGAGACTGGGAGATCTGTTTATTGATGGGAGCTTTCCTAGTTTGGAGGATCTGGAGGAGGAGTTCGAATTGCTGGGTGGGAATGGGTTTTGCTATCTGCAGGTGAGGGATTTTGTGCAAAGGCACTTTCTGCTTCTACCGCCACAGGGGATACAGAGCAAGGTAGTTTCAAAAACGGGAGTGGGGGAAGGGAAGGTCTCGGACATTTATAAAGGGCTCATGGAGTGGGAGGGAACCCAGATAGGGGAGGTAAAGCGTAAGTGGGAAGATGAGCTAGAGGCAGGTCTGTGGGAGGATGCTGTAGAGTCAACAAGTCTCAGCCTGCTACAATTCAAGGTGGTACACCGGGCACACATGACGGTGGCCTGGATGCGCAGGATTTTTGGGGTAGGGGACAGGTGTGTGAGATGTGCAGGAGGGCCCACAAATCATGTCCACAAGTTTTGGGCATTTCCGAAGCTTTGGGGATTCTGGCAGGGATTTGCGGATGTCATGTCCACGGTGCTAAAAACGAGGGTGGCGCCGAGTCCAGAGGTAGCGACCTTTGGTGTGTCGGAAGATCTGGGAGTCCAGGGCGCGAGAGAGGCTGACGTTTTGGCTTTTGCCTCCTTGGTAGCCCAGAGACGGGTCTTATTAGCAAACCCCCCAAAATCAGGGGTATAGGTTAACGACATGGCTGGGTTTCTCAGGCTTGAGAAAATTAAATTTGCCTTGAGAGGATCAGTGTTAGGGTTCGTCCAGGGGTGACAGCCGTTTATTGACTTCTTCGGGGAAAACTAAACTGTTATCAGATACAATAAGGAGGAGGGGGTTAGGGAATAAGTGGGGGCAGAGGGGATTAGTTTTGTTTAGTTCAATTTAGGCAGGAGCAGCAAGAGGAGTTGGAGGGACTTGGGAATTGTGTGTATAAGCTATGTTGGCAGGGTATGGTTGTTGGTTGGGGGGGGGTGTTAGCACTGAATTATGTTTACATTTGTATTTGTATCTTTTGTTGTTGTAAAACCATAAATGCCTTAATAAAATGTTTGTTTAAAAAAAAATCTCCAGACATTCAAGAACCACAAGTTACAGACATCTGTGCATGTATAAAATATGACTGCTTGCTTAAATTAAACTCCACATTAAAAAAAATGATAACAGTAATATCCTTTCAGTCAGATGCTAGTTACAGTTATCAGGACTAATCACTGCTAGTGGTAGAGGCCTTGAGTCTCCAACCTGGGTACAAGTTTTTGAAAATCAGGGTGCGACAGAGGATACAGTTCAGGGGATCAGCAGTGAGCAAGCAGGTGGTTTAGGGAGGCTGGAATTCGACTCAAATGAAGTGCGGCTTAAGTCAGACCAGCGGAGACCAATAGGTAATTATGTTACTAAACTGACCAACGTCAGTGTCTTTGCCTTTTCTAACCTGCCAGATTGCTGACACAGCATGTGACCAGTACTCCATTGGCTAAAGGGATATTCAAATGTGAAAAGGTTCTTTGAATGCTATTTTGACAGCTTCAGTGGCTATACCCATCTCAGCCACAGGGGTCCTGACTTCACTCAATCCGTGCCTGAAAAGGTGACGTATAGCAGGAAGACTTCAAAACAGTCAACACAACGGTAATTTCTGCTATTTTTCCAGTCCCCGATCCTGCCTCCAGCTGGGAAAATTCTACCCGAAGTGTAAGTTAACTGTATGACTTGCAAACCAAGAAATCGTTGAATTTAGAGAACGTTGAATGCTCAGAAAGATTCTGAAACCATCCGGTTTTGCTCAGGTGATTAGAACAATGCACCTCAGCTCTAATACTTAAAAAATAATGCTGCAATTTGTCTTTTAGCCGTTTCAGGCAGAAAAATCTTTTGCTTCTGTCACGGAGTCCAACTATCAGGATCTGCACCTTATGTGCATGTGTCTCTCAAGCCATAGTCTGGCCACCACTGTTATATAGCTTGAGAGGCACCATTCTGGATCAAACATGGGTCAAAACGAGGAGGCAGGTCTCCATGAACCAGATGGTCATGAACCCGGTGGGTTGGCATCATTCGGCACGACACTTATAGCCATCTAGCAACTCCTCAGATACTGAAACAATCTGCATCCGTATGTAACAAGACCTGCCCCCCCCCCCCCCCCCACCCAGAATCACCATCCTGTTCTGAAGCTAAACTGGATTAGCCATATAAACACTGGCTACAGGATCAGCTCAGAGGCTTTGAATCCTGGTGAGTAACTCACCACCTGACCCCCAAAGCCTGCCCACTATCTACAGCATAAGGCAAAGTCTGATGGAATATACGAACGTTTGAATTAGGAGCAGGAAGAGGCCCCTCGAGTCTGCTCCACCATTCAATAGGATCATGACTGATATGATTGTAATTGCCTGCCAACCCCCGATAACCTTTCACCCCCTTGCTTATCAAGAACCTATCTAGCTCTGCCTTCAACGACTCTACTTGTACTGCCTTTTGAGGAAGGGAGTTCCAAAGTTCTCCTTATCTCTGTCTTAAATGGGCGTCCCTAATTTTTTAAGCAGCCCCCTAGTCCTAGATTCTCCGACAAGAGGACACATTCTCTCCACATTCACCCTGTCAAGACCTCTCAGGATCTTATAATTACTTGCTGTACTGATTCATGCACCAGGACTGAAGCAAGACCTGGACAATATGCAGGTTGGGCTGACCATTTCCAACAAGAAAGAATGTAACCGTTGCCACTTAACATTCAATGGCATTAGCATCGCTGAATCTCCCATTGCCAACATCCTGGGGGAGGGGAGTTGCCATTGACCAGAAACTGAACTGAACTAGCCATATAAATATGTAGCTAAAAGAGCAGGTCAGAGGCAAGGAATTCTGTGGCAAGTAACTTGCCTCTTGACTCCCCAAAGTCTGTCCGTCATCTACAAGGCACAAGTTAGGAGTGATGGAACACACCACTTACCTGGATGAGTACAGCTCCAACAACACTCAAGAAACTCAACATCATCCAAAGCAAAGCAGCCCACTTGACTGGAACCGTTTCAGAAATATTCACTCCCTGCACCACCAATGCATGATGGAAGCTGTGTGTACCACCTACAAGATGCACTGCAGCTCCTTCGACAGCACCTTCCAAACCCACAACCTCTAACATGGAAAAATGAGGGCAACAGTTACATTAGTTACATGGGAACACCACCACCTGGAAGTTCCTCTCCAAGCCACTCACCATCTGGATTTGGAAATATTGCCGTTTCTTCACTGTTGCTGAGTTAAAATCCTGGAATTCGCTCCCTAACACCTACACCACATGGACTGCAACAGTTCAAGAAGGTTGTTCACCACCTCCTCGAGGGCTATTGGGGATGGACTATAAATGTTGACCCAGTCGGTGATGTCCCTATCTCATGAAAGAATAGAAAAAAAAGTTTGACCTAACCCTCGTACAAAGGGAACCATTCCCAGATTAATGGTCTAATGATCTTTAGTTGTAGGAAACTGCCCATTATGCTTTCTGTTTATGTCCTACGTATTCATTCTCTCAAATAGAGAATCAGAGTTGTCATCAGGGTTAAGATAACTACAGTGTTTATTTACCAATGCTTTTACAACCTGTATTAGGATTATCTGAGCAATAATACCAGAGGTATAGTAAGCATACCAAGCAATTTTCTCATACAGTATGCAAGCCCATTAAAGTGTCAATCTGACGTCTCTCTCCAGGAGAAAAGTAGTTGGAGCATTTTGACATCAGGCTCTCTTCCCCTTTTTATTGCTCCTTAGAAACTACCTCCCTCCAATTTTGTTTGCCGACTTGTGAAGTGCAGTGGGAAGTTCACTGCATTAAAAGGGCTATATAAATGCAAGTTCTTGTTGATCGTGACTCAAAATTGATCTCTTCCCAGCATCAAAAGTCTCCCTCTTTAAACACAGCCTCTCTGGAAGAATTCCATTTGCAACACAGTCCCTTCACATTTAATACAAATTATTCTGAAGCCATCACTGATCACTAATGAGGAATTTTGACACCTGCACAAAATTAAAGGACAGTTATATTTAATGAAAGCTTCTACCTCTAAATGTTTACATTTGCAACAATCATTCTTTCACAGTTTATCCCAACAACCAGATGGTTACTAGTTTAAAGAATGGATTAGCAGCCTTGAGGCCTATTTTACATTCCTCAGTCATGGAAGAATCAGTGCACTTTAAAAAAACAAAAGTTTATTGAAAATTTTAAATTATAAACAATATAATTCAAGTTACAGTGACAAAGAACATGATCATGAATAAACGATCAATAGCTTAACCCTCTAAACTAAACCCCTTAACAACAGACTGTGACCAGCTCTTTAAAAAAGGAAATTAATGGCTGCCATCTTAAGTAAAACCCTTCTATACCGAGCCTCTAATCGTGTACTTTACGTTCTCCAAATGTAAGAACGACATGGGGTTACCCAACCAAGCCGAGGCACTGGGCAGAGTAGGAGACCTCCACCCAAGCAGAATTAATGAGGGAAAGGCGAGGACGTCTGTCTTATCCCCTGTCTGCAGCACCGGTGAGTCTGATACCTTGAAATTGGCTACCAGTGGACATGGCTTCAGATCGACATTAAGTATCTCTGACATGGTACTGAAGAAAGAGACCCAAAAGCTTACTAACTTGGGGCAAGAGCAGAACAGATCAGTGTGGTTAGCCGGCCCCTGAGCACAGCACACCTGTCCTCCCCTGTGCACCACCTTGAATTGGATCAGACTAATCCGAGCACGTGAGGACGTGGAGTTGACCCCATGAAGGGCCTTGCTCAATACCTCATCATCCAGAATAGGCACTTTCCCATTTTGCCTTTACTTCATTCAACGGAGCCAACTCTGGCTGGAAAATGCACAAACTAATCCCTCACCAGACCTGGCCAAAGACAAAATCCTCCTCCAGGAGGAGGGTGGTGCCAAGGGGAAAGACGGAAAAGCTTTGGGCAGAAAATCGTGAATCTGAAAGTATCTGACAGATTGAAACCAGAAAGTTGAAACTTCTCCGACAGCTCCTCAAGCTGGCAAACTGTCTCTCCACAAATCGGTCTCCAAACTCTTCCTCGCCCATGACCTAAACGTAGAGTCCAAACCTGCTGGCAAAAGAACGGTGATTTTTGCAGATAGAGGCCAGCAAATACATGGAACTAAGTTTAAAATGCTGTCTGAACTTTTTCCAGATTCTCAGGGTGGACACCACTACCGGATTCTAGGAAAATTTTGCTGTAGGGAATGGCAGCAATGCTAAAACCCTTACAGGAACTCCTCCATTTGCCCTCGTATGAAGCCTGGATCACTGAACCACCCCAGTACCTTCTGAATATTGGCTGCCCAACAGTAAAATAATAAATTTGGTAAAAGTCTCCTGATTGTCTACCTCTCTGGAGAAAAGCCCTACGGACCCTTGGGGCCTTACCCGCCCAAATAAATTAGGACACTAATTTATTAATTTTGATAAAGTAGGACTTGGGGAGAAAAGTGGGGAGACATTGAAAAAGACATAAAAATCTCAGGAGCACATTTATCTTAATAGTCTGAAACCTGCCGATCAAGGACAGGGGGAGGTTATCCCACTTTTGTAAGTCAGATTTGACCCCATTAACCAGACTAGTCATAGAGGTTTACAGCATGAAAACAGGCCCTTCGGCCCAACTTGTTCATGCCGCCCAGTTTTTACCACTAACCCCATTTGCCCGCATTGGGGCCATATCCCTCAATACTTAGCTTTCCCATTCCCATATAACTGTTTAAATGCTTTTTAAAAGAAAAAATTATACCCGCCTCTACTGCTGCCTCTGGCTGCTCGTTCCAGACACTCACCACCGTCTGTGTGGAAAAAATTGCCCTTCTGGACCCTTTTGTATTTCTCCCCCCTCACCTCAAACATATGCCCTCTAGTTTTAGACTCCCCTACCTTTGGGGAAGGATGTTGACTATCTACCTTATCTATGCCATTCATTATTTTATAGACCACTATAAGATCAACCCTAAGCCTCCTACGCTCTAGGGAAAAAAGTCAAAGTCTATTCAGACTCCCCTTTATAACTCAAAACCATCAAGTCTCGGTAGCATCCTAGCAAATATTTGCTGCACTTTTTCTAGTTTAATTCAAGTTATCCTTTCTATAATAGGGTGACCAGAATCGTATACAGTATCCCAAGTGTGGCCTACTAATAATGTCTTGTACAACTTCAACAAGACATCCCAATTCCTGAATGTTCTGACCAATGAAGCCAAGCATTCCAAATGCCTCCTTCACCACCCTGTACACCTGTGACTCCACTTTCAAGGAGCTCTGAACTGTAATCCTAGATCTTTGTTTTGTAACTCTCCCCAGCACCCTACCATTAACTGAGTAGGTCCTGCCCCGAAACGATCTACCAAAATGCATCACCTCACGTTTATCTAAATTAAACTCCATCTGCCATTCATCAGCCCACTGGCCAATTGATCAAGATCCTGTTGCAATCCTAGATAACCATTTTCACTGTCCACTTACTAACCATGCCTCCTAAATTCTCATCCAAATCATTAATATAAATAACAAATAACAGTGGTCCCAGTGCTGATATAATTACTGTTATAGTATAATTTAATTTATTATAACGAGGCCCAATTTTGGACCACCTGCATTCCCAAATAATGAAAGCTCGATCTGACAAGGCAAAAAGGTAACATACCCAGATAGGCTCCCCTCCTTGGGGGGTTAACTGGGAAGTATTCGCTCTTATCGAAATTCGATTTATACCCAGAGAAGGAATGAAAGCTCCCAAGCAGCTTCATTATCTCATCCATAATGGATACTGGGTCCGTAATATAAAGAAGCAGATCATCCGGGTACAAGGACACCCTAGGCTCCACCCCTCCCCATTTATCCCCCTCCACTTATTGGATGATCTCGGCGTTATGGCAAGCAGTTCTCTTGCCCGAGCAAACAGGAGTGGAGACAATGGACATCCCTGCCCCTATTCAGCGGAAAGTAGCCAGAATTCAAAGCATTAACAACATCACCAATTCCAACCATCAACATGCCCATCCCCAATATCAGGAAAGTTCAATTGCACCAAGCCCAGCCATGCTTGTTTACAAAGGAATCCGTCCACATATCAACATGCCCATCCCCAATATCGAGAAAGTTCAATCACACCGTGCCCAGCCATGCTTGATTACAAAGGAATCCATCTTCCTTAGTGCAAAAAAAATTAATCTCTTCCTTCCAAAGCCACTCTTAGCCGCGCCAGGTACACCACCCCAAACTGGACTCTGCTTTTATACAGGGCAGCTTTGGCCTTGTTGAACGCCGTCCACTTCTTTGCCAGCTTCGCTCCCCCTTCGTGGTGTAACCTGATGGCGTGGCTTCCCATTTGTAGTTGTGATATTCCCTTGCCCATCTCAGGACCTGTTCTTTTTCGGGGTAGCTGTGAAACTTCGCGTACTGCTCAAGGTGGTGCATCGGGTTGAGGCTTGTTTCAAAGTGTCCGGTGGGTTTGGTCCAGCTCGGGAAGGGACGTGAATCTACCATCCCCCAGCATCTTCCCAAACATCTTGGCAAAATACTCTGTGGGAGTTGGGCCTCCCATCCTTTTGTAAGGGCCACGAAGAATCCAGCACGAGTTTTAAGGATACAAAGTAATAACATTTATTTACTATAACATATATACATAACAGTAGCAGTAACTTCCCTTGCTACATACTCCTTCCTCCTGGTTCCTGAACTGGCCAGCTTATTTATACTAGGAGTTTACTAGTGGTTTCTCCGCCCCCCTCATTGGGGAAGCTCATACTCCCACAGGATTGTGGGATAGTCATTAGTCCCCAGCCAATGGTAGGTAGGCAGTTTATAACACATCCCCTCTGGGAGCCCTGCAATTTGGATATTTTGCCTCCTGGAACAATCTTCGACGCTTTATTCACATTGGCCATCAGAAACATCTCTGCTTCCAGAGGGGCAATTTGGTCGCTAATAATAATAATCTTTATTGTCACATGTAGGCTTACATTAATACTGCAATGAAGTTACTGTAAAAAGCCCCGAGTCGACACATTTCGGTGCCTGTTCTGGTACACATAGGGAGAATTCAGAATGTCCAATTCACCTAACAGCACATCTTTGGGGACTTCTGGGAGGAGACCGGAGCACCCGGGGGAGACCCACACAGACATGAGGAGAACTTGCAGACTCCGCACAGTCAGTGACCCAAGTCGGGAATCAAACCTGGGACCCTGGCGCTGTGAAACAACAGTGCTAACCACTATGCTACCGTGCCGCCCACTATGACTCGGCAGGGCCACGTCCATGCCTCATGCCTTGTATGATGTCTGTGCTTTTGCGATCTCATTGGCCCTCTCCCAATTCCAAACGAATGGGAGCCAAGACCTCTTCCATTGATTTGCGGAGGCCCCCCCCCTCCCCCCCCTCAGACACAACCTGCCAGTGTTTGGCATATTCTGTCGCTAGTAAGCATCTCAGTTGTTGGTAATTTGGCTGAAGTTGCATTTTTTTGCACCGATGAACCACGAAAAGGCCTCTGACTCAGTATTTTTTTCTTTTTTAAATTTAGTGTACCCAATTATTTTTTTCCAATTAAGAGGCAATTTAGCATGGCCAATCCACCTCGTGCATGCCTTCCCCCTACATCATGCCACCGGATGTCCGTTGGTAGGATGCATGCACAACCATCAGGAGATCCTTTCAATTTTCTTCACAGCTACCAAGCTGTGTACAATCTTAGTAGTATTATCAGTCGGTTGTAAGATGTAAGGCCTGTGTCATCAAGTGCTGGACATTTGCATCTTTTAGATTACATAGAATGAATGTTTGATCAGCTTGATTGTCTTCGGATTTAATAGATTTTACAAGCATAAAAATGGATCAATCAAATTCCAAGTCAAATAGGATGATAATTGGCTGCTTTGAGCAATGTATGATGTGGATTGACTTTTGTTTTTGCCCTTTTAGTTTGCAGGACAGATGCAAAAGAAATGGCGAGTGAAAACCACAGCGGTCTGCAAGCGGACCCAGCAGTTATTGTCCAGTCAGCAGCGACAGCTAACAAGGGACAGCCCTCATCACCAAAGCCTATAAAACCAGTGGCACAGGATCTGCCAGGTGAGAACTGGGCCCCTCATTAATTTTTGATTCTGCTATTTTTCTGCTGTAGCTCTAATCTATCCATATGTTCATTGGTTGGTACACCTTCCAATCGTTCTGTGGATACACATCCATTTGTAAATTTGTAACAAATTTGGATGCAACATAGGATAGAGATTCTGATGAAATGGTCATTGACCTGAAACATTAACTCTGTTTCACTCTCCACAGATGCTTGACTATTGTGTATTTCCAGCATTTTCTGTTTTTATTTCAGACCATCCACCCTATTTTTCTCTTGTATGAGGGTGGAGCTAGCTAACCAATTCTATATTTGGGCATAGTTGCTACATAAACTGTAGCTTCTCTATTCACATGTAGGAAGCACAAGAACTGGCAGGTTTAGTAATTTGTGGCATTTGTCTACAGTTATTTTATACTTTTATATCTGTCCCCAACTTATGTGATAGCGGTTTGTTGGTTGTAATTAACTAAAAATGTATATGAAAGACGAGGGCGGCATGTGGTGCAGTGGGACTACGGCGCTGAGGATCCGGGTTCAAATCCCGGCCCTGGGTCACTGTCCGTGTGGAGTTTGCACGTTCTCCCCAGATCTGTGTGGGTTTCACCCCCACAACCCAAAGATGTGCAGGTTAGGTGGATTGGCCGTACTAAATTGCCCATAGTCTTCAAATAAAAAGGTTAGGTGGGGTTACTGGGTTATGGGGATAGGGTGGAGGTGTGGTCGTAGGTGGGTTGGTCTTTCTGGTGTGGCCTCAATGGGCCAAATGGCCTCCTGCACTGTAAATTCTATGTCTATGCTGTATAAATCCAAATTATCAAAGGCTGTTGGAAGGTCTCTGAGGAGATGTTTGGAAATGGTGTCAGTGTGTTTTAAGACCAATTGCAGAAAGTGTGTTAGGGAGTTGGAATTGGTTTTGATGAATTGCTGGCTGCCTAGACATAATCAGCAAGGTGTAAGTGCTGGTAGGTTCTTAAGTGCAGGTTTAAGAGGGATATTTGAGTTGCTGTATATCTGCTAAAGATGGGTTATTGGGAAGCAGCCAGTTCCCTAGTAGGCTCTATCACAAGCTGCTCGAAAAAAACATCTCTTACAAACTTCCACAAATTCCTTTTCTTGGGATCCACAACCTGATTTTTCCAGTCCACCTGCATATTGAAGTCCCCCATGATTATTGTAATATTGCCTTTTTTACATGTCTTTTCTGTCTCCTGATTTATTTTCTGACCCACATCCTGACTACTACTAAGGGGCCTGTACATAACTCCCATCAGGGTCTTTTTACCTTTGCGATTCCTCAACTCTACCCACAGAGATTCTATGCCTTCTGATCCTATATCGCTCCTTGCTATCGATTTAACTTCATTCCTTATTAACAATGCAACCCCGCCCCCTTTGCCCATCTGCCTGTCCTTTCGATAGGACATATATCCTTGCATATTTAGATCCCAGCCCTTGCAGCCATGTCTCTGTGATGCCCACAACATCGTACCGGCCAATTTCGATGTGCACAACAAGCGCATTTACCTTGTTCCATATACTGCGCGTATTTAGGTACAACACCCTCAATCCTGCATTGACCACCTCCCTTTTCACACTCTCCTAAGTCACTGTACCCTGTACTGTGGCCCTTTTTGATTTTTGACTATAGCTTCTCTGCCTTACACTTTCCCCCTTACTGCTTTTTGTTTCTGACCCCGTTTTACTTCCCTCCGACTTCCTGAATCGGTTCCCATCCCACTACCACATTAGTTTAAACGCTCCCCAACAGCACCAGCAACCTCTCCTGGAAAAATCAAAACACTAAACTATGCTCACATTTTACTGAAGGTTCCTTCATGAGATGCTGGAGCAACATGTGCTAAAGGGGACTTTTAAGTCTACCAACGGTGATAGAATCTTTTAGTCCGTTCTGTTTATTCTGAATTACTGACGACTGGGTTATCAGTCTTCTAGTGGGGAGATGAGTCTCATTCCCTCAAAACAACTAACCTAATGGAGCCATGTTGCCGTGCCACAATTCTGACAGTTGTGATTAAGACCAATTTCACCAGACTGTCATCTGGTGATGTTCATGTGTCACTGACAGAATGTGCATGTCTTTGTTAAATTTATTTAAACCAAAGCAGAGTTTTGTTGTGATTATTTTCAGATGAGCTGGTTCAGGCAGGATGGTCAAAGTGTTGGAGTAGGAGGGAAAACAGGCCATATTACTTCAACAAATTCACCAACCAATCTCTCTGGGAGATGCCTGTTTTTGGACAGCATGATATCATTGTGAGTAACCGAACTTGCTCTAACTACCCTGCAGGTTTTGCATCTGGCAGTCAAACTAATTATCTCTTCCTACTTTGCTTCAAACTATCTACAGTGGGTAGTGCTAATGCAAAAAGTATTCTCTTTTCAGTGAGTGTGGGATCAGACACATTCTCTAGCTGTGTGTGTCAGAAAACCATCTCCCAGTCATTTGTAAAAACTGGGAATTGGTATAGAGCCAGCCATGGCTCAGTTAGTAACACACTTGCCTTGAGTCACGAGGTTCCAGGTAAAGTCCCACTCTAGGGCTTGGGTATCAAACATCAAGGTTAACACTTCACTCCAGTACTGAGGCAGTGTTTCACTTATGGAAGTGCAGCGTTTGGATGAGAAATTAAAATGAGGCTCCACCTGGCTGCTTGGGTAAATGTAACTAGTCCCATGGCATGATTTTGAAGAAGAGCACGGGAGTTATCCTCTGGAGTTATCCTGTGTGTCCTGGTCAATATTGATCTGCCAATCAACAGCACAAACAGATTATCTGGCCATTATCACATTGCTGCCTGCCCTGTGGAAGTATACTCTGTGTAAATTAGCTGCTGCATTTCCTCATTTCAAAACAATTTCACTGACTGTGAAGTGCTTTGAAACATTCAGTTAGGATAGTCACTGACTGTCCTAAAATATACCGTATATGTGTGATGCATTTGCTGATGTTTATTAACATAAATTAAAAGTAACTATTGATTTGAATCTTTCACTCAAATGAGTGAGAATGTCATGCATAATAAACAAGTGTTTTGCAGCAAGCTAAACTTGGCACGTTGTACATTTTTATCTTGTAATGAGCCTTGTCTGGACTGAAGCATGTTTTTAAAACAAAACTCAGATGATGCTTTGAGTCAGGCACTGTGTAAAAATGTTGATGTGGAGATGCCGGTGTTGGACTGGGGTGAGCACAGTAAGAAGTCTTGCAACACCAGGTTCAAGTCCAACAGGTTTGTTTCAAATCACTAGCTTTCGGAGCACTGCTCCTTCTTCAGGTGAATGAAGAGGTAGGTTCCAGAAACATATATATAGACAAAGTCAAAGATGCAAGACGATACTTTGAATGCAAGCATTTGCAGGTAATTATTACTGATCCAGAGAGAGGGGTAATCCCAGGTTAAAGAAGTGTGAATTGTCTCAAACCAGGACAGTTGGTAGGATTTCGCAAACCCAGGCCAGATGGTGGTGGGTGAATGTAATGCGACATGAATCCAAGGTCCCGGTTGAGGCAGTACTCTGCTCGGCGATTGTGCGTTGTCGCGTGTCCTGAAGGCCGCCTTGGAGAACGCTTACCTGAAGATCAGAGACTAAATGCCCTTGACTGCTGAAGTGTTCCCCGACTGGAAGGGAACATTCCTGCAATCGCCAGGCAGGAATGTTCCATTTTATGGACAGCACTAACTGGGTTAGGAATTGGAGAAAGTCACAGACAGCGGAGAGTTGTATCAGGCTATTGTCTCCTTGTGTCAGTTATTTGAAAGCGTGCATCAGTGTGGCCCTGTCTACATTAAGCAGAAGCAACGTAGCATGAGGGCAACTTATGGATGCACGCATCAATATGCCTGATCACATTTTTGAGTAGACCAGGTTTTTGCAGGCACAGGCAGGACCAATGAGTTTGATTTTAAATGCTTCCCTAGGGGCTTGATGCTTCAAATTAAAGGTTAACATAGAATAAGTTGGTTGGTTCAAATCGGTTACTGGACAGAGGACAGACTACTTGAAAACCAGACTGTATGGAACTGGATGAATGGCTGCTCAAGCCTGGTGCTCATGCAATGCGCTATATAAATGCAAGTCTTTTATTTAAAAAAAATATTGGTTATTAATATTGGTCTGACAGACTGAATAATGTGATGGGGCTGATATTACAGAATAGCTGTGAGCTTTCACGGACATCACAGGTGCTCCATTTCATTCTGTCCTTTTCAGAGGATCCTTCCAACATGCAACTCAGTATCTGGAAGTAGTATTTTTTTTTTCTCATCTGTGTTCAGATAGATTACTATATCGTGAACAGAATGGAATTGGGATAGATGAGCAGCCTGTGCCTCACTGGTTAAGTTGGCCTTGGTCAATTCATCTTGACTGGTTAGCTTGATATTTGCAACAATGCATATCGAGGAGTTGTAAATCTTTTAACTATTTCTTAGGAATAGCCTTTGATTTCCAACGTTGCTACTGGTTTCTCAAGGAGTTGGTTTAACTGCATATTCTGTATCATTACAGCAACAAAATACAGCTAATAATAAAGACACTGTGGTGATAGTATTCCATTGGTATATTGATTATGCGGTGAGTCCCATGAAAACTATTTGGCGTAAGAATTAAACCTTATGCTGACGTACCAATTCACCACATGCAACAGTAATTATAATGGGGGACAGTTATCCAAATATATACTTGGATAGGAATCATGCAAAGGGACAAGAAGGGTGAGAGTTTCTGGAGTGTGTTCAGGATAATTTTCTGGTCCAATAAGAGGTTGGACCTGGTTCTGGGCAATGAGTTGGGTCAAGTCGATCAATGATCAGTGGAACAGCTTTTAGGAACAGTAACCATTATGGGTTAGGTTGACCATGGAAAATTAATTGGGGGAAAGCCAACTTCGATGGGGTGCGAATGCATCGGAGTCGAGTGAGCTGGAATCAGATGTTGGCAGAAAAGATGGTGGCTGAACAATGACCACCTTGCAGACAATGTCAAGTCATATTCTCTTGAAGGGAAAGGGTAGGTCAAATGAATCCAGAGCACCCTTTTTTTTTTTTGTAATAAACAATTTTATAGAGGTATTTTTGGCATATAAAACAATGACATTGTATGGTACCGTGCAAAAGGAAAAGCAAATAACACATAGTGCAAACCACGATTCCATTCGCGCAAGAACCTGCCTAAACCACCCCCTACTCTACACTATCCTAGCCCCCCCCCCCCCGCTGACGATTAATTCACCGCGAAGAAGTCAATGACTGGCTGCCACCTCCGGGCGAACCCCGATAGTGAACCTCTCAAGGCGAACTTAACCTTTTCTAGACTGAGAAAACTCGCCATGTCCAATAGCCATGCTTCGGTCTTCGGGGGCTTTGAGTCCCTCCATGCCAACAGTATTCGTCGCCGGGCTACCAGGGAAGCAAAGGCCAAGACATATAACATAGAAAAATACAGCACAGAAATGGCCCTTCGGCCCACGATGTTGTGCCGAACCTTTGTCCGAGATTAATCATAGATTATCATAGAATTTACAGTGCAGAAGGAGGCCATTCGGCCCGTCGAGTCTGCACTGGCTCTTGGAAAGAGCACCCTACCCAAGGTCAACACCTCCGCCCTATCCCCATAACCCATTAACCCCACCCAACACTCAGGGCAATTTATCATAGCCAATCCACCTAACCTGCACATCTTTGGACTGTGGGAGGAAACCGGAGCACCCGGAGGAAACCCACGCACGGGGAGGATGTGCAGACTCCACACAGACAGTGACCCAAGCCAGAATCGAACCTGGGACCCTGGAGCTGCGAAGCAATTGTGCTATCCACAATGCTACCGTGATGCCTTTAAGAACAAATTAATCTACACTGTATCATTCTACCGTGATCCATGTACCTATCCAATAGCTGCTTGAAGTTCCCTAATGTTTCCTACTCAACTACTTCCACAGGCAGTGCATTCCATGCCCCCATTACTCTCTGGGTAAAGAACCTACCTCTGACATCCCCCCCCATATCTTCCACCATTCACCTTAAATTTATGTCCCCTTGTAATGGTTTGTTCTACCCGGGGAAAAAGTCTCTGACTGTCTACTCTATCTATTCGCCTGATCATCTTATAAACCTCTTATCAAGTCGCCCTTCACCCTTCTCCGTTCTAATGAGAAAAGGCCTAGCACCCTCAACCTTTCCTCGTAAGATCTACTCTCCATTCCAGGCAACATCCTGGTAAATCTCCTTTGCACCTCTTCCAAAGCTTCCACATCCTTCCTAAAATGAGGCGACCAGAATTGCACACAGTACTCCAAATGTGGCCTTACCAAGGTTTTGTACAGCTGCATCATCACCTCACGGCTCTTAAATTCAATCCCTCTGTTAATGAACGCTAGCACACCATAGGCCTTCTTCACAGTTCTATCCACTTGAATGGCAACTTTCAAAGATGTATGAACATAGACCCCAAGATCTCTCTGCTCCTCCACTTTGCTAAGAACCCTACTGTTAACCCTGTATTCCGCATTCATATTTGTCCTTCCAAAATGGACACACTTTTCAGGGTTAAACTCTGTCTGCCACTTCTCAGCCCAGCTCTGCATCCTTCTATGTCTCTTTGCAGCCGACAACAGCCCTCCTCACGATCCACAACTCCACCAATCTTCGTATCATCTGCAAATTTACTGACCCGCCCTTCAACTCCCTCATCCAAGTCATTAATGAAAATCACAAACATCAGAGCACCCAGAACTGATCCCTGCGGTACGCCACTGGTAACTGGGATCCAGGCTGAATATTTGTCATCCACCACCACTCTCTGACTTCTATCAGTTAGCCAGTTCGTTATCCAACTGGTCAAATTTCCCACGATCCAATGCCTCCTTACTTTCTGCATAAGCCTACCATGGGGAACCTTATCAAATGCCTTACTAAAATCCATGTACACTACATCCACTGCTTTACCTTCATCCACATGCTTGGTCACCTCCTCAAAGAATTCAATAAGACTTGTAAGGCAAGACCTATTCCTCACAAATCCGTGCTGACTATCACTAATCAAGCAGTGTCTTTCCAGATGCTCAGAAATCCTATCCCTCAGTACCCTTTCCATTACTTTGCCTACCACCGAAGTAAAACTAACTGGCCTGTAATTCCCAGGGTTATCCCTATTCCTTTTTTTGAACAGGGGCACGACATTCGCCACTCTCCAATCCCCTGGTACCACCCCTGTTGACAGTGAGGACGAAAAGATCTTTGCCAACGGCTCTGCAATTTCAACTCTTGCTTCCCATAGAATCCTTGGATATATCCCGTCAGGCCCGGGGGACTTGTCTATCCTCAAGTTTTTCAAAATGCCCAACACATCTTCCTTCCTAACAAGTATCTCCTCGAGCTTACCAGTCTGTTTCACACTGTCCTCTCCAACAATATGGCCCCTATCATTCGTAAATACTGAGGAAAAGTACTCGTTCAAGACCTCCTATCTCTTCAGACTCAATACACAATCTCCCGCTACTGTCCTTGATCGGACCTACCCTCGCTCTAGTCATTCTCATATTTCTCACGTTTGTGTAAAAGGCCTTGGGGTTTTCCTTGATTCTACCCGCCAAAGATTGTTCATGCCCTCTCTTAGCTCTCCTAATCCCTTTTTTCAATTCCCTCCTGGCTATCTTGTATCCCTCCAGTGCCCTGTCTGAACCTTGTTTCCTCAGCCTTACATAAGTCTCCTTCTTCCTCTTAACAAGACATTCAACCACTCTTGTCAACCATTGTTCCCTCACTGGACCATCTCTTTCCTGCCTGACAGGGACATACATATCAAGGACATGTAGTACCTGTTCCTTGAACAAGTTCCACATTTCACTTGTGCCCTTCCTTGACAGCCTATGTTCCCAACTTATGCACTTCAATTCTTGTCTGACAACATCCTATTTACCCTTCCCCCAATTGTAAACCTTGCTCTGTTGCACGTACCTATCCCTCTCCATTACTAAAGTGAAAGTAATGGAGTGAAAGACATCGGCCTCCTTCTCCTCCTGGACTCCTGGGTCCTCCGACACCCCAAAGATTGCCACCTCAGGACTCATTACCACCCCAGTTTTCAAAACCCGGGACATGATGTCCGCGAATCCCTGCTAGTACCCCCCGAGTCTAGGGCACGACCAGAACATGTGCACGTGATTAGCTGGCCCACCGGCGCATCTGGCGCACTTGTCCTCCAGCCCGAAAAATGTACTCATCCGGGCCACCATCATGTGGGCCCGGTGCACGACCTTAAACTGGATCAGACTGAGCCTGGCACACGTTGCAGTCGTGTTTACTCTGCCCAGAGCTTCTGCCCAAATACCCCCCCCCCCCCCCCCCCCCGGAGCTCCTCTCTCTTACAAACAACTCGCTCTTAGCCATGTTCAATTTACATCCTGAAAACCGGCCAAGTTTTCCATGATGCCATCCATCCCCGCCATTGGGTCCGCTACATATAACAACAGGTCATCCGCGTATAATGAGACTTTATGTTCCACTCTCCTCTTCCCCCCCCCCCCCCCCCCCCCCCCCCCACCCCCGGGACCAGCCCTTTCCTGTCCTTTGAAGCTCTCAGAGCAATTGCCAGCGGCTCTATGGCCAGCGCGAACAGCAGTGGGAGAGGGGGCAGCCCTGTCTTGTCCCGCGGTGTAGTCTGAAGTAATCTGATGTTGTCCTGTTAGTCCTCTGGGGCCTGATATAACAGCCCTTCCCAGAACCTCCCACAGATAGTCCCACTCGACCCGGTCGAAAGCCTTTTCCGCATCCATAGCTATTACTATCTCTGCCTCCCTGCTCTCCGGGGGCATCATGATCACATTAAGCAGCCTTCTTAGATTTGCCGCCAGTTGCCTACCCTTTATGAACCCAGTTTGGTCCTCCGCAATTACGTCCGGTACACAGTCCTCAATTCTAGTCGCCAAGATCTTGGCCAGTAACTTAGCGTCTTCGTTGATCAAAGAGATCGGCCTATAAGACCCACAGGCCTCTGGGTCTTTATCCCGTTTCAGAATAAGCGAAATAGTGGCCTGCGACATCGTCGGGGGTAGGACCCCTCTGTCTCTTGCCTCGTTAAAAACCCTGACCAGCACCGGCCCCACTATCTCGGCAAACTTTTTGCAAAACTCCACCGGATATCCATCCGGCCCCGGGGCTTTACCTGACTGCATGACCTTCAGGCCCCCCCCCCCCCCCCCCCCCCAGTACCTCTTCGATCCCAACCAGGGCCCCCAGTCCATCCACCAACCCCCTCCCCACTCTTGGGAAGGTCCGGTCAGCCCAGGAATCATCTCATCCCCTCCGGTCCCCTGGGGGGTTCCGAAGTGTATAGCTTACTATAAAAGTCCCTAAACCCCTTGTTCAGCCATGCCGGGTCCCCCACCTGGTTTCCCTCCCCATTCGCTAGCCTTCCTATCTCCCTAGCCGCTTCTCTCTTACTTAGTTGTTGCGCAAGCATTCTGCTGGCCTTCTCTCCATGCTCATATATCGCACCTTTTGCTGCTCTACAGACTTGCCTGTAGTCAGCACCCCGAACTCGGCCTGCAGCCTCTGTCGTTCCCTGAGTAACTCTAGCCTCGGGGACTCCGCGTAGCTCCTGTCCGTCCGTAAAATTTGCTGAACCAGTCGGTCCGTTTCTGCCCTGTCTGTCCTGTCCCTATGGGCCCGGATTGAGATCAGCTCCCCTCTCACCACTGCCTTCAGTGCCTCTCGGAGCACCGTTGCTGAGACATCTTCGGTATCATTTACCTGCAGGTAATTCTGCATGCATTTTCTGAGTCTCTCACACACCGCCTAGTCCGCAAGTAATCCAACTTCCAACCTCCATTGTGGGCGCTGGAAGCTATCCTTACAAATCCGTAGGTCTACCCAGTGTGGAGCATAGTCCGATATGGTAATTGCCGAATATTCTGCCCCCACCATCCCAGCGAGCAAGTCCCTACTCATGACAAAGAAATCAATTCGGGAATACACCTTATGGACGTGGGAGTAGTACGAAAACTCCCTCGCCGACGGCCGGCTAAATCTCCACGGATCAGCTCCCCCCATTTGCTCCATGAACCCTCTCCGTTCCTTTGCCATCGCTGGCAACCTGCTCGTTTTTGAAGACAACCGATCCAGGCCCGGGTCCAGGACTGTGTTAAAGTCCCCACCCATGATCGGTTTGCATAAGTCCAAGTCGGGGATCTTGCCTAGCAACCTCCTGATAAAATTCACATCGTCCCAATTCGTCCCCTCCACACACTGATCAAGACTAGATCATAGAATTTACAGTGCAGACCGTCCGCCTTCCGAACCCGCAAATGCGCGAACACATGCCCTCTTCACTGGCCCATTTAGCTCTCTATCATTCCAGGTGATCAACCTGGCTTCCGTTGACTAGCCCACCCAGCTGGCCTGGTGGCTCCCCGCTTCGGCGCCCGCGCGTCTCTCACACATTGTTCCCTGGCTGCCCTTCCCCCGGCCCATCCATACCACTTCCCCAAACCAGCCCCGCTTAAACACACACTCTATACAAGTCAAAGACATCCCCTACAATAGTGCAATTTAGATCAAACAGATAGAGATAAGAAGTACCAGGCACACTCAGCCCTTCCCCTCCACACACAGAAAAAGATTGCAAAAAATTCCCCCGAAACCCCCATCATAGCCACACCTTTTTAGCTATTTTATTTTTTCTTTTCCCCCTACCAAACCTCCAACCAACCAAGAGACCCCAAAAAGGAAACATTTAGGGAAACCACGAAAAAGAACAAGAAAAACATCGCAACCAAAATACATCAACCTAAAAAGGTCGAAAAAACGAAAAGAACGAATCCAAGCATGCAGGCATCTCTCAAAGCAAGAGAGAAACAAAATAGACTTAGAAGTTCTACCATGAGTTCAAGAGTCCCCAGCTCAGAGCCAGCCCTTGCTTCTTAACAAAGTTCATCGTATCCTCGGGTTCCTCGAAATAGTGGTGCTGGCTCTCATACGTAACCCACAGTCGCGTTGGAAAAAGCAGCCCGAATTTCACCTTGTTCTTGTACAAATTCTCCTTCACCTGCCTGTAGCCTCCCCTCCTCATGGCCACCTCAGTGCTCAGGTCCTGGTAAACACGCAGGGTGCTATTGTCCCAGGTACAGCTTCGTGTGCTCTTGGCCCATTGCAGAATCCGCTCCTTGTCCAGGTACCTGTGGAACCGGACCACCATCGCTTGTGCGGGACCCCCTTGTCGCGGCTGCCCTACCTGCACTCTGTATGCCCTGTCCACCACCGGCAGGCGAGGGAACACCTCGTTTCCCAGCAGCTTCTGAAACATACCCTCCACATATGCGGCGGCATCCAGCCCCTCAGCCCCCTCCGGGAGGCCAACAATTTTTACGTTCTGCCGGCAAGATCTGTTGTCCTGCTCCTCCAGCCTTTCCAGGAGCATTTTTTGCTGATCCCTCAGCCTCTGAATCTCCACAACCGTCACCATTTTAAAGTCTGCCTGCTCCTCCACCGTCTTCTCCAGCTTATGGAGCTTCTCAGCCTGATCATCTAGCCTTTTTTCCAGTCGGTCCTTCGCCATCTGGAGCGGCTCCAAATTATCGCGCTTCAGAGCTAAAGAGCCCTCCTGCATGGCCTGTAGCAGCTGCTCCATTGTAGGCTAGGCTGTCGGAGCCTTGCTCTGGACACCGGCCATATTGGTCTCTCTCACAGCCTCCACCGTGCCATTGTTTGACCACTTCTTTTGCTGTTTACGGTCTCTCCGGCTTCTTAAGTCCATACAACTCTGTATGGGTTCAGTGCCTGAGTGCTATTGCTTTCCAATTCCGCGCTCAAAAGCGCAAAAATGTCGGGGGGAAAGGTCCGAAAGGCCGACCGAAACGGGAGCCACCAAATGTGCGACCTACTCCCTCATAGTCTCCACCGGATGTCCCAAACCAGAGCACCCTTGATGATCGGGATAGCAGTGAAGATGAAAAGGAAGAAGCATGCAAATGAAAGATGTTGGGTGAAAAGTACAATGGAGAATCAGACTTAATATAGAAGGACCAGAAGGGAAGTGAAAAAAAACAAATGACTAAGGCGAGAGAGCAGGAAGAGAGACTGGCAGCTAGATTAAAAGGGAATCCCAAGGACCTTTATAAGCCTATAAATAATAATAGTGTGGTAAAGAAAGAGTAAGGTCGATTAGGGATTTTTAAAAAAGGGAACTTGCATGTGGAGGCAAGTGAAATAGCGCAGGTATTAAACGAGTGCTTTGCATTTGTCTTTACAAAGAAAGATGATGCCACCCAGGCTGAAGTGAGCGAGGAGTAACTGGTACGCTCAAGGAATTTACAATTGAGAAGTAGAAGATGGTAGAAAGGCTATCTTTATTTATAGAATCGTAGAATTTACAGCGCAGAAAGAGGCCTTTCGGCCCATCGAGTCCGCATCAACCCTTGGAAAGAGCACCCTACTTAAGCCCACACCTCCACCCTATCCCTGTAACCCAGTAACCCCACCTAATCTTTTTAGACACTAAGGGCAATTTAGCATGGCCAATCCACCTAACCTGCACATCTTTGGACTGCAGGAGGAAACCAGAGCACCCGGCGGAAACCCATGCAGATACTGGGAGAACGTGCGGACTCCGCACAGACAGTGACCCAAGCCGGAAATCGAACCCAGGTCCCTGGTGCTGTGAAGGAACAGTGCTAAACACTGTGCTACAGTCCCGCCAATATTGGTAACGCTGTCCCATTAGACAAGTCGAGCAACAACCTGACATAGTCATACTTAAAGAATTGGACAGTATAATGTCCCAGTCTCTCCTATCTCCAATCTTGGATCTGTCCTGTCCCATCGGAGGTGGTGACGCTGGTTATACGGTCAGGGTGGAATGTCCCTGACAGCCCACAAAATTAACTCAAAGACCCTGTGTAGTCTCATGGCATCAGTTTAAACATGGGCATGGAAACCTCTTGCTGATTACCACCTATCTCCTTCCCTCAGCTGATAAATCAGCACTCCAGGTCGAACATTACTTGGAAGATGCACAGCAGGTCGAACACTACTTGGAAGATGCACAGAGGGTAGCAAGGACAGAGAATGTACTTTGGTTGGGGGGAGTTCAATGTCCACCACGAGTAGCTTCATAGCACCATTACTGACCAAGTTGGCCGAGTCCTAAAGAACGTATCTGCCAGACTGGACCTGTGGTGGGTGGTAAGGGAACTAATCTACCTGTCGCAGGTGCATTTGCCCATGATGTTTGTAGAAGTGACCACTTCACAGTCCTTGTGGATACAGTCCCGTCTTCACATCGAGGATACTGTCCATTGTATTGTGTAGTGCTACCACCATGTGCAATGGGATGGACTCTGACTTATGGTCGCGACTTGAAATGTTAACTCTGTTTCTCTTTCCACAGAATTTACTAGACCTGCTGAGTATTTCCAGCACTTTGTGTTTATTTCAGATTTTCAGCATCCGCAGTATTTTTATTTTTTAGATTCCAAACAGATACAGCAGTTCAAAACTGGGCTTCCATAAGGCACTGTGGGCCACTGTCAGAATTGTATATTCAACCACAGCCTGTAATCTCATGGCCCTGCATATGCCTCACACAACCATTACCATTAAGTCAGAGGATCCACCCAGTTTCAATGAGGAGTACAGGAGCAGCAACAGGTGTACCTAAAATTGATTTGCCAACCGTGACTATGTGCATGCTAAGCAGTGGAAGCAGCTTGTGCTGGGGCAAAGCAATCCCACAACCAGTGGATCAGATCAAAACTTTCCAATCCTGCCACATCTAGGCATGAATAGTGGTGGATAGTTGAGTAACTAACCAAAGGAGAAGGGTCAACAAATTTTCCCATCCTCAATAGTGGAGAAGCTCAGCATGTCAGTGCATAAGACAAGACTGAAACATTTGTAATCATTAAGGTGGCACAGTGGATAACACTGCTGCCTCACAGTGCCAGGAACCTGGGTTCAATTATGGCTTTGGGTGACATTCTTGTGTGGAGTTTGCACTTTTCCCCCCCGTGTATGCGTGGGTTTTCTCCGGATGCTTCGGTTTCCTCCCACAGTCCAAAATGTGCTGGTTTTTTAAAATATAAATTTAGAATACCTAATTTTTTCCCCCAATTAAGGGGCAATTTAACATGTCCTATCCACCTAACCTGCACATCTTTGGGTTGTGGGCATGAGACCCATGCAGACACAGGAGAATATGCAAACTCCACACAGGCAGTGACCCAGGGCTGTCATCGAACCTGGGCCCTCAGCGCCATGAGCCACATAGACTGCTGCGGTTCAAGAAGACAGCTCGTCTAGCCAGTGACACCCACATCCCGTGAACAAATAAAGAAAAAGATTACAGGCCTGGTTCGGTAATTGACTGCAGCAGAAGTTAGGGATAGTGGGCAGATAGTCTTCTCGATGTAACTTGTGGTGTCCCATAGCAATCTGTTTTGGGTCTCAACTTTTATTAATGACTTTGAGATAGAGAGCCACATATCCCAGTATCCCAATGCCATCAAGATAGGTTGCATTGCCAGTGATGTAAATGGAAGCATCATATTACAGAGATATGAATGGAATAGTGAATGGGCAAAACTGAAATTTCTTTAAATTTGGAGTATCCAATTATTTTTTTTCTAATTAAGGGGCAATTTAGCGTCGCCAGTCCACCTTCCCCACACATCTTTGGGTTGTGGGGATGAGGTCCATGCCAACACTGGGAGAATGTGCAAACTCCACATGGACAGTGACCCAGAGCAGGGATCAAACCCAAGCACTTGCTGCTGTGAGGCAGCAGTGCTAACCACTGCGCCATCATGCCGCCGTATGAAATGGATTCTAATATAGACAAATGCAAAGTCATCCACGGACCTAAAAAGGAGGAAACAGAATTTTGTTTTCTAAAAACAATAGTAACTGGAGATCCTTGGAGCTGTAGTTACAGGGATCATTAAAATGTGATGAATGGGTATAGAAATGATTAATGGAATGCTGATCTTTGTCTGGAGCAGAGTTTTTCAAAAAAATTTTCCCAGGACCCACTTCTGCCAACCGACCGACCTTTGCGACCCACGCCACATTAGTTTACCTTTAATGCAAAAGGTGGTCCTGCTTGATCCTTACGATACCACTCCAATCAGGTTCACAGGAGGAGAGGGCAATGCACATATCGGGTGCAGAGTTTAGCTGGATTCTTTGTGCCATCTTCATCTTTCTGAGACTGGAAAATACAACCTCCACAGGTAGGTCGTAGTGAAGGGCAATAGCAACAAAATGCTTTCTTTACTCAGCACCGTATGCTTCTGGGAGATGCTACTCCAGAATGCTTAAACCCTTGGGATGTGTGGCGTGTTTATAATGTGCTGTTGCAGGTCGGGTGCAGAAACTCTGGTGTCCGCAGTTGGAGTAAGCTGTAAGTTAATAACTGACTCTGGGGTCTCAAGCCCAAAGGGATCTTTCCTTCATCGTTTCACTTTCAAAATCTGAAACCTCTCCTCTGGATAGTAGTAACTACAACTGTTGATCAGCACCACCAGATGCGACTGAATAAGGCTTTCCAGTCTATTGACATTTCCCTTATTAACACCATTTTTATGTGCCATAGCAGTGCGGGGAACATGTTTTGGTTTTGTACTCCCACACAATTGCCAAACCTTCAATGACTTTTGGAAAACATTTATTTCTTCATAGTGCCGAAAGCAATCATCATCCTTTTCTTGCAATTTGAGGTTCAGTTGATTTATAATTGAAAAGATGTTATGGTTCGCATCCACTTTCATCACCAAATGAATCAGCCAGAGGGAACGATTTCTCCAGGAGGAAAGAATGGATTTCACACCTCTGATCATAAATTGCTTATCACCTGGCCCGTTGACGGCCAGTGTACCTCTCTGTGGAACAATAGTTGTGTGTACTCGGCCCCCATATCTGAACATACATCAAAAAGTCTGGTATTGAGTGCGCTGTGTTTAATGAAATAACGACTTTCACAATTCCTTTCAACACCACTTCAAGATCGGATAGAATTCCTTTTGCTGCCAATGCCTCAAGGTGAAAAAAACAATGATTTCAAACAGTATCCTAACTAGCTGACTCCCTGATCCTTATTATAACTCTGCTGCTTTTCTAAGTCTTGTTGGCTGCCCCAGCAAGATTTGTGATTCCTCTGCAATTAATCCAGTCGTGTCTGCACTTTCCAATCACGTAACTAATCAATGCTTCAAACATCTGTCATACTGATTGGTAATGTCAAGCAGCACATCAAATCCTCAACAGATTAATTGGGCGCGATTCTCCACTCCCACGCCGGTTGGGAGAATCGCCTGGGCCGCCGAAATTTCCGGGGCCGCCGGTCCGACGCCCTCCCGCGATTCTCCCGAGCGGCGGGAACGGGCCAGTCGAGTTTCGCGGGCCGCAGAATCGCCAGAGATACCCAAAATGGCGATTCTCCGGCACCCCCGCGATTCTGAGGCCCGGATGGGCCGAGCGGCCAGGCCAAAACTGCGGGTTCCCCCCAGCGCCTTCCACACCTGCTCGCTACAGTCGTGGGCGGTGCGTGAACGCTGGGGGGGCGGCTGTGGGGGGGGCGAGGGGGGATCCTGCACCGGGGAGGGTACCTTAAATGTGGGGTGGCCCGCGATCGGTGCCCACCGATCGTCGGGCCGTCCTCTCTGAAGGAGGACCTCCTTCCTTCCGCCGCCCCGCAAGATCCGTCCCCCATCTTCTTGCGGGGAGGATGTGGACAGGACGGCAACCACGCATGCGCGGGTTGGCACCGGCCAACCCGTGCATGCGCGGATGACGTCCGTTATGCGGCGCCGGTCGCGTCATCTAATCGGCGCCACTTTTACGTGGGCGACAAGGCCTCGTGCGGGTAGATGACGCGGCCCCGATACTGGCCCGTTGTCAGGGCCTGAATCGGTCGCGACCGGGGCTGTTCCGCGCCGTTGTGAACCTCGACGGCGTTCACGACGGCGCAGCCACTTCGGCGTGGGGGTGGAGAATCGCGCCCATTGTACCCAACACACCTAATGTAAACTGGCAACATTGTGCAATCTGAAATGTTTGTAAGGTAATCCAGTTGTCTAGAGAATTCCTGTGCTTATTTTAAACGAGAACTAAACTGTACTTCTAAATTCTCAGCAGTTACACAAACTCGGCGAGCCACTGTGTTATCACTAAGCAAGATACATTTCAGGTTTTCAACTGAGCTCCCATCTAGGACTGCAAGCCACATCAAATGCTGCAGGGAGAATTAATCTTTCTGCTACATTGTGGGGCGTTTTCTTTTAAGCTACGCGTTAAGGTATCATGCAGAGGCTAATTGCTTTGCCATTCAATGTTACTTTTCTGCTAAGGACATCAGCTGATGATTTCGGTTCTTGTGAGATTCCAGTGTGAGATTCTGGCAAGTTGGTACTCCCTATTTGTGTCTCTTTCATGTAACTAAACAATCCATGTTCACAGGCCTCTTGCGTGCCTTGCTGGAAAGTGCAGGGCACTTGCCTCTGATTTTGCACCAAAACACGTACATATAGGCACTTGGCACCATGTTTGCGTGCAGGGTGTACTGACCTCGTGGTCGGAAGATTGCAAGGCTGATTATGCAGCGGTTCTTATTTTAAATACCGTTAGCGACTGATGGGCGCAGCGAGAAGAAATTCTTCTTTCGGGAACACTGCGACCCTTGGGTCCGTGTCAGTTCCGATATCTGCCTGCAACTCACCTGGGGTCGTGACCTGTACTTTGAAAAACCCTGGTCTAGAGGACTAGAATAGGAGGGGATAGAAGTCATAGAATTTACAGTGCAGAAGGAGGACATTCGGCCCATCGAGTCTGCACCGGCTCTTGGAAAGAGCACCCCACTTAAGCCCACACACCCCTGTAGCCCAGTAACCCCACCTAACCTAAGGGCAATTTAGCATGGCCAATCCACTTTACCTGTACATCTTTGGACTGTGGGAGGAAACTGGAGCATCCGGAGGAAACCCACACAGACACGGGGAGAATGTGCAGACTCCGCAGAGAGAGTAACCCAAGCTGGGAATCGAACCGAGGACGCTGGAGCTGTGAAGCAACTGTGCTAACCACTGTGCCACCATGCTGCCCGATTCATGGGACTCCCTGGCTTTTGGTCAACCAAATAGAGAAGGCTCATTGAGTGATCTGTTTTTGGGAAACTAATGGAATATTGAGATGCTTAGTCCTAAATGTAGGGTACAAATCTAGAGGTCATATTAAGTTTTACAACAAAGCACTGGTTGAACCACATACTGTCATGCCCTCAGCATATTCCATATTTATGCCCATACCCAGTCTTCACACAACTTTAGAGCGTTCTCATTGGTTCTCATGCATTTCAGGAAGGTACTAATTCCAGCTGCAACTTACAGTTAGAAAGCGGACTCTCATGTTGAAAGGTATGCAGCCTAGGTGTGTGCGTGCGCTCGTGACACCTTGCGAGACAACGATCGCTAGTTTCCTAACTGTTCCCCCACTGACGTGGCACGGTGGTTAGCACTGTCGCTTCTCGATGCCAGGGACCCGACGTCATTACTTGCTCCCTTACTCTTACATCATCTGTTAACTTATTTTCTATATTAATGTCTCCTTGAGTATTTTGTGCATCCTGGTATTCCTCTCTAATATTTCCTGTTGGTTTCCACACCCCTGCCGAGTTAGTTTAAAGCCTTTCCAACAGCACTAGCAAAACGCCCCGGACGGAACTCAATCCCAGCTCTGTTCAGGTGCAAACAATCCACCTTGTAAAGGAGCCACCTCCCTCAGAGCCAGTCCCAGGAATCTAAAGTCCTCCTGTACCATGTTTCCAGCAACACATTCATCTGCCTTAACCTCCTATTTCTGTACTCACTCACAGGTAGCACTGAAGTAATCCGGTGATTATGACATTTGAGGTCCTGCTTGCTAATTAGCTACTGAGCTTCCTAAATTCAGATTGCAGGACTGCATCCCCCTTCCTACCTAAGTCATTGGTACCAGTGTGGCCACAACCTCTGGTGATTCACCCTCACCCAGAAGAATGTCTGCAGTTGCTCAGTAACCCTAACACTTGGGAGGTAACATGCCATGCTGGAGTCACATCTACGGTCACCGAAACACCTCTGTCCCCTTTACAAATCCCTCATCATTATTGTTCTTCCCTCCTTCTTCCTCCCCTCCTGTACAGCCACAAATGTAGCCCTGACTGCTGAGGAACCAGCACCTTCACCAGCTTCCAAAGCAGAAAACTGATTGGTGAGCGGAGCCCCAGGGGACTCCTGCCTGGTTTCTCCTGGGCTGCCCTAATGATCACCCTTTGACTCCATGCTCCTAACCTGCGGTGTGACCACCTCTGAATGTGCTGTCCACGCACCTCTCAGCCTCGTGGATGTGCCACAGTGACTCCAGCTTCTTTGCAACCAGGAGCTCCGTTTTCTGTAGCTAGCAACACTTCTTCCACGTGTGGTCGTCTAATGTCCATGAGTTTGCAGATATTACAGGGGACACATTCCACTAGACCGAACTGATCGGCTATGCCTTAACTTTATTTGCCATAAATTTTACTTTGGATTACCTATATACTTTATTTTACTGGCCCTGACTTTCCTGATATTTTTCACAAGAGTATAGCTACTTCTTTAAAGAGTCATACCCAGCACAAAGAAAGATGGTGGTGGTTGTTGGAAGTCAATCATCTCAGTCCTGGAACATCGTTCAGGATGGTACCCTGTTGCAACCTCCTTCAGCTGCTTCATCAGTAGCGTTCCTTCCAACATAAGGTCAGGTGTGGGGATGTTGACAGATGACTGCCCAATGTTCAGCACCATTTGAGACGGCTCAGACACTGAAACACTCCACATGCAAATGCAACGAGACCTGGACAATATCCATGATGTGGAGATGCCGGCGTTGGACTGGGGTGAGCACAGTAACAAGGCTTACAACGCCAGCTAATAGTCCAACAAGTTTGTTTCAAACACTAGCTTTCGGAGCACTGCTCCTTTCTCAGGTGAAGGTTACAGACCTTCAGAGCACCCTACGTGCTCTTATCCCACGTACTCCCTGCATTGGAGATCTCTTCTGCCTCCTGAAAATACACAAGGCCAACACACCAGGCTGTCCTATCGTTTCAGGCAATGGGACCCTGTGTGAGAACCTCTCTGGCTACATCGAGGGCATCTTGAAACCCATCGTACAAGGTATGGAGGGCATTAGCTATGAGGAGCGGTTGAATAAACTCTGTTTGTTCTCACTGGAACGATGGAGGTTGAGGGGCGACCTGGTAGAGGTCTACAAAATTATGAAGGGTATGGACAGAGTGGATAGTCAGAAGCTTTTTCCCAGGGTGGAAGAGTCAATTGCCAAGGGACATAAGTTTACGGTGCGAGGGGACGAGGTTTAAAGGAGATGTACGAGGCATGTTTTTTTACACAGGGAGTGGTGGGAACCTGGGCCTCGTTGTCAGGGAAGGTAGTGGAAGCAGATACGATAGTGACTTTAAGGGGTGTCTTGACAAATACACGAATAGGATGGGAATAGAGGGATATGGTCCCCGGAAGGGTAAGGGGTTTTAGTTCAGACAGGCAGCATGGTCGGTGCAGGCTTGGAGGGCCGAAGGGCCTGTTCCTGTGCTGTACTTTTCTTTGTTCTTTGTACGCCCAGCTACTGTCGCGACAAGACGGAGTTCCTACAGAAACTCAGCACCACTGGACCAGTTGAACCAGGAACATTCCTCGTCACAATGGACGTCTCGGCACTCTACACCAGAATCCCCCATGACGACGGCATTTCTGCAACAGCTTCCGTACTCAACACCGAAAACTGCCAATCTCCAGACGCAATTCTGCAACTCATCCGCTTCATTCTGGATCACAACGTCTTCACCTTCGACAACAAGTTCTTCATCCAGACGCACGGAACAGCTATGGGGACCAAATTCGCACCTCGATATGCCAACATCTTCATGCATAAGTTTGAACAATCTTACCTCCCGATGCTCCACTTCTCCAGCTTCCACCCTAAACACATTAAAGAAGGCATCCCCTATGGACAAGCCCTGCATATACACAGGATCTGCTCAGACGAGGAGGAGCGTAACAGACATCTACAGACGCTGAAAGATACCCTAGTACGAACGGGATATGGTGCTCGACTCATCAATCGACAGTTCCAACGCGCCACAGCAAAAATATCACACCGACCTCCTCGGAAGACAAACACGAGACACAACCGACAGAGTACCCTTCGTCGTCCAGCACTTTCCCGGAGCGGAGAAACTACGACATCATCTTCGCAGCCTTCAACACTTCATCGATGAAGATGAACATCTTGCCAAGGTCATCCCCACACCCCCACTACTTGCCTTCAAACAAACGCGCAACCTCAAACAAACCATTGTTTGCAGCAAACTACCCAGCCTTCAGAACAGCGACCACAACACCACACAACCCTGCCATGGCAATCTCTGCAAGATGTGCCAGATCATCGACATGGATACCACCATTACACCTGAGAACACCACCCACCAGGTATGAGGTACATACTCGTGCGACTCGGCCTACGTTGTCTACCTCATACACTGCAGGAAAGGATGTCCCGAAGCGTGGTACATTGGCGAGACCATGCAGACGCTGTGACAACGAATGAACGGACATCGCGCGACAATCACCAGGCAGGAATGTTCCCTTCCAGTCGGGGAACACTTCAGCAGTCAAGGGCATTCAGCCTCTGATCTCCGGGTAAGCGTTCTCCAAGGCGGCCTTCAGGACGCGAGACAACACAGAATCGCCGAGCAGAAACTTATAGCCAAGTTCCGCACACATGAGTGCGGCCTCAACCGGGACCTGGGATTCATGTTGCATTACATTCATCCCCCACCATCTAGCCTGGGCTTGCGAAATCCTACCAACTGTCCTGGCTTGAGACAATTCACACTTCTTTAATCTGGGGTTACCCCTATCTCTGGATCTGTAAAAACTTAATTACCTTCAAATGCTCGCATTCTAAGCATTGTCTGGCATCTTTGAATTTGTCTATATATATGTTTCTGGAACATACCTCTTCATTCACCTGAGGAAGGAGCAGTGCTCCGAAAGCTAGTGTTTGAAACAAACCTGTTGGACTTTAACCTGGTGTTGTAAGACTTCTTACTGTGCTCACCCCAGTCCAATGCCAGCATCTCCACATCATTCTCCTTTTGAACTCCGCATAGGTCGGTTCCGAGCAGCTGAATGGTCCGCTGTGCCTCTGACTCCCAGTTAGTGGAACAAAGCTGCTCCGCTCTTGAGCCACAGACTGGACTGAATTGGATTTCCCCACTCTTCTCGGCAATGTTTGCTGTTTCTGGATTCTCTTTTCACCCACTCTTCTAGGTTGTGGATACTGTCGTCGGATTCTCTTTTCACCTACTCTTCTAGGTGGTGGTCACTGTCTTTGGATCCTCTTTTTACCCACTCTTCTAGGCTGTGGTTACCGCTGCCGGATTCTCTTTTCACCCACTCTTCTAGGTGGTGGTAACTGTCTCCAGATCCTCTTTCCACCAACTCTTCTAGCAAACCCACTACCACCGCCTTGGGAACTAGGACTGGATAATAAACGCCGCCAAAGAAATAGAGTATCAATGGGGAAGTGTCCATTGGGCATTTCATTTCCCCCTCAGCTTGTAGCAAGTGCTATCTTGTTCTCCGGTCTGGTTCTCTGCTGACTGAATCCCAGGTAACCAACCACAGGCATATAGTCTTGTACTGCGAGTCACCATTTTAACATTTGTTCTTTTTCTGATGTCCCCCTTAACTGCACCACCTTTTCTAAATAATTGAACCGTACCTGTAACACTCTACAAAGTGATTGCAATCCTGTAATATTCTCCAGAAATGGTTGCTCCTTGCATGTGGCATCAGCTGTGGCTTAGTTGGTAGCATTCTTGCCTTAGGGACGGAAGGTGGTGGGTTTGTGCCCCACTCAGGTCTTGAGTACAAAATGCCAAGGCTGAACCTCCAGCGCAGTACTGAGGAGGTGCTGCACTGTCAATAGTGCTTCGAATGAGGCATTAAACTGAGGCCCTCTCTTCCCCCTTAAGAGGATATTAAAAATTCTGTGGTACTGTTTCAAAGAAGAGCAGAGGAGTTATCCTGTGTTCTCATAGAATTCACTGTGCTGAAGGAGGCCATTCGGCTCATCGAGTCTGCACCGGCCCTTGGAAAGAGCACCCTACCCAAGCCCACGTATCCGCTCTATCCCCGTAACCGCACTTAACCTTTTTGCACCCTACCCAAGCCCACGCATCCGCTCTATCCCCGTAACCGCACTTAACCTTTTTGGACACTAAGGGAAATTTAGCATGGCCAATCCACCTAACACGCACATCTTTGGTTTGTGGGAGGAAACCAGAGCACCTGGAGGAAACTCACGCACACACTGGGAGAACGTGCAGACTCTGCACAGACAGTGACCCAAGCCGGGAATTGAACCTGAGACCCTGGAGCTGTGAAGCAACTGTGCTAACCACTGTGCTACCGTGCTGCCCCAACCATTTTTGTCAAATGAATAATGTTTTATTTACATGCTCTTTAATGTGCACAGGTACAGTGTGTTTTATTTTCTGCAAAGAGGGTTGCATTGAATGTAATTGGATACTTTGCCTAACCTGCTGGAATTCTTGATGACAATTTGGATGCAAATGCACTTTTAAAGACTGTTGCTCCGTCCAGTTCCTGCAGGTGGTGCCACTCAATGTCTGAAAGTTAGTATTAATAACATCACCACATACAGGGGTGCAGAGCTATACCACGTACGGAACAATTAAGGGAGTGTGATGGTGAGCGGTGAAGTAGGGGGTTAAAACTAGGCCAGAATTTGCTGACTAACCAACAAAGGATAATGGCCCTTTCCATTATTTATCGGTAAATGGTGCAACAATTTCAGGCAAAAAGAAAAGGCATGGTTAAATGTGAGTTTTTAAAAATTTATTTACGGGATGTGGGCTGGTTAGGCCAGCATTTATTGCCCAGCTCTAGTTCTTTCAGAAGGTGAAAGTGAGTTGCCTTCTTGGACCTCTGCACTTCTTGAGGTGTAGGTACACTCACTGCTGTTCGGGAGGGTGTTCCAGTATTTTGCCCCAGTGACAGTGAAGGAACGGCGATATATTTCCAAGTCAGGGTGGTGACTGACTTGTGAGGAGTGGGGGAAGACCTCAAGGTGGTGGGGTTCCCAGGTATCTGCTGCTCTTGTCCTTCTAGATCAGTGATTTTCAAAATGGGGTCGTGACCCTCGCATGGGTGGCGGGATGATGTAGAATGGGTCGCCAAAAGGTCACCAAAAATGATCCCCAAAGATCTCCTGACCCTTTGTTCTATTTTCTCTCTAGGTAAATTCTTTACAATACAGTGTATGACCACATGAGGCTAATATAGAACCCGGTGCCGTGGACTTCCTTTCATCTCTGGGCCACAGTGTAGTTGGGGCAGTTTGCAGTCAAGAGATCTGTAAAATTCTCTTTGGGTGGCATTTCTTGCTACTGTGTTCAGCGTCAATATCTGCATTATTCTTTGAGTTTAGTGTGTTACTAGCAAACCCCGTGCATCTTTTATCTTTCTCTTAGTTATGTGTGTGTGTGTATATATATATTTTTAAAAAAAAATTTTTTTTAAGGTTTTTTAAAATTTGGAGTACAGAATTATTTTATTTCAATTCAGGGCAATTTAGCATGGCCAATCCACCTACCTTGTACATCTTTGGATTGTGAGGGTGAGACCCATGCAGGCACGGGGAGAATATCATTCTCTCACTTAACGTGGACAAACAGCCTCCTCCACGCCCACAAGCCCCTAAGTTCTCCTTCCACTTCCGAATTGTCTCTCCACAGTTGGGCTCTTGTCTTTCAAGAACACTTTTTTTTCATCACCTCCCTCGCCGCTATCCACCCCTCTTAGGTTCTCACCCCGAAGCATCCATCTCTGCCATGCAGTTACATGGACTCCATCAGCTGAATTGATTCCTGTATCATAAGGACTTTTGCATCTACCTGTATCGGGACTTCAATTGTTCGCTAAGGATGGCATTAGCTGGCAACTAAACTACACTCATGTATACAGGAGCCGGTAAAGTTTTGCAGGTGTATGGAATGGAATTTGAACGAGTGAACATGACTTTGTTAATACTGTGTAATACTGAGCCTGTTAATCTTTCCAGCTCTTGCGGGCAATTCTTCAAATGCTAACAATGGGTGTGAAGATATACAATAATCAAATAATATTAAATTACACCCTTAAGCAAGGTGTCAGGGTGGAATTGTCATTTCAGGTGAAACAGCAGCTCAATTTACAATTTTACATTTAATAATACAGAAGTGCCAACAATTGAGTGTGATGTTTTAAAAAGTAGCTATAGAGAATCTTTTGTGAATGTGGCGTGGGTATCGAGAGTCGGCCATTCTGTAAATGTGGTTCGCCAGAAAAACGATTTGAAAAACACTGTTCTAGATGGTAGTGGTCGTGGGTTTGGAAGGTGCTGTCTAAGGAACCTTGGTGAGTTACTGCAGTGCATCTTGTAGATGGTGCACACTGCTCCCATTGTTTGTCGGTGGTGGAGGGTCTGAATGTAGAAGGAGGAGCAATCAAGTGGGCTGCCTTGTCCTGGATGGTGTCAAGCTTCTTGAGTGTTTTTGGAGCTGCTCTCATCCAGGCAAGTGGAGCATATTCCATTACACCTCTGACTTGTGCCTTGTAGAGGTTGGACAGGCTTTGAGGGGGGGGTCAGGAGGTGAGTTACTCGCCATAGGATTCTTAGCCTTTGACCTGCCCTGGTAGCCACAGTTTCTGATCAATGGTAACCCTGCCCAGAATGTTGATTGTGGGGGATTCAGCGATGGTAATCATCATAGATTATCATAGAATTTACAGTGCAGAAGGAGGCCATTCGGCCCATCGAGTCTGCACCGGCTCTTGGAAAGAGCATCCTACCCAAGGTCAACACCTCCACCCTATCCCCATAACCCAGTAACCCCACCCAACACTAAGGGCAATTTTGGACACTAAGGGCAATTTATCATAGCCAATCCACCTAACTGGCACATCTTTGGACTGTGGGAGGAAACCGGAGCACCCGAAGGAAACCCACGCACACACAGGGAGGATGTGCAGACTCCGCACAGACTGTGACCCAAGCCGGAATCGAACCTGGGACCCTGGAGCTGTGAAGCAATTGTGCTATCCACAATGCTACCGTGCTGCCCCAATGTCAAGGGGGCAATGGTTAGATCCTCTCTTGTAGGAGATGGTCATTGCCTGGCACTTGTGTGGCACGAATGTAGCTTGCCACATGTCAGCACAAGCCTGGATATTGTCCAGGTCTTGCTGCATTTGGACACGGACTGCTTCAGTATCTGAGGAGCTGCGAATGGTGCTGAACACTGTGCAAATCATCAGTGAACATCCCCATTTCTGACCTTGTGCTGGAAGGGGGTCATTGATGAAGCAGCTGGAGATGTTTGGACCAAGGACACTACCCTGAGGAACTCCTGCAGTGATGTCCTGGAGCTGAGATGATTGACCTCCAGCCACTTTCTTTGTGCCAGGTATGACTCCAACCAGTGGAGAATTTTCCCCCTGATTCCCATTTACTCCAGTTTAGCTCGGGCTCCTTGATGCCATACTCTGTCAAATGCTGCGTTGATGTCAAGGGCAGTCATTCTCACCTCTGGCATTCAGCTCTTTTATCCATGTTAACAATCAGTTGCTGAGAGTTGCACTGCTCTGCCATTACCTTTTTTAAAAGTGGCAATGTCACCCTTGGCCTCCTTATCATTTTTAGCAACTTGCTGGTTTTCGCCTTAATTATTAATTTCACCACAAAGTGGGTCTTCCCATGACAAACCTAGGTGCCATTTTAATGATATGATCATTTTAACTTGCTGCAACTTCTTACGGCACCAAACTCACCTCTGGCATTACAAATGCGGAGCCCCATTATTTCAGTTTTTAAACTTATCAGTGAAATGTTCGAATCATTTTTTTCTTTTCCTTTCTGTCTGTCTCTCTTAATCAAACCTCTTTCTCGCTTTATTCATCTTTTTCTACCTGTTTCGGACATTGTATTACCTCCCTTTTATTCATGGTTTTTCAAAGTCACTGTCGCGACTTGCGCATGGGTTGCAGGTGGGAGTGAGAGGGTCACGGCATGGAGCAATCGGTCCAGCCCTTTCCGTGGTGGTTCCAATCGCGGGAGAAGTGCCCAACAGCCGCTACCAGCGTTTACATCGAGAATTGAGACCGCAAGCGCCTTTTAAATAGAGATACAGGATTAGGCTGTGTGGAGTCTCCTGACCAGAAGTGGCAGCAGAGGTCACGCACCCTGCACATAGAATTGATGTGAAACCCTATCCAGGTACATGATTTTGGCACCAAGGAGGGAGCAGAGTTGTTTTGTTTTGCAATTGCTGTCAAGCAAGGCAAGTGAACTGAAGGTTACTTAAATGTAAGAGACGACCAGAGACTTGAAAAGGCAGTTTACCTATTGGACAGGATCTCAACAGAATGTGCCTGAGAGAGCTGGACAGGAGAGTCCAGGGCAGGAAAGAGCAGTGGTAGTGTTAGAGCGTCAGGGCCTCAGGTTACCGGCTCTGAAAAAGGAAACATAACTCGGGACAAAGAAGTATATAGATTTCTTGAGGTAAGGTTTTGTCAATTGTGACAATGCTAATAATGATCGTTATTAGTGTCACAAGTAGGTTACATTAACACTGCAATGAAGTCACTGTGAAAATCCCCTGATCGCCACACTCCGGCACCTGTTCGGATACACAGAGGGAGAATTCAGAATGTCCAATTCACAAGTACGTCTTTCGGGACTTGTGGGAGGAAACCAGGGCACCCGGGGGAAACCCACGCAAACACGGGGGGAATGTGCAGCCTCTGCACAGACAGTAACCCAAGCCGGGAATCGAACCCGGTCCTGGGTGCTGTGAAGCAACGGTGCTAACCACTAAGCTACCGTGCCATTAAGGAGGCAAAATCCATGGGGGTGTTTTATGCAGGGAGGTACTGATAAATGAGGGAACTTTTAGAATTTGAAAGAGACGAGGTGGGTGAATAGTTCCTTTTCAGGTTGAAACCGTAGTGAGTTATTGACTCAGTGTTGACTCCAAATTAAAAGACTACGCTGCTGCAGCTTGCTTGTAATACCACATTAAAAACTTGTGGGGGGGACGACTTACCAGGGGTAAGCCATGGGGTACGGGACTCTGGCACGGAGTCTGTCCCTGTTGCTCAGAAGGGAAGGGGGGTGAGGAGCAGAGCATTAGTAATTGGGGACTCTATAGTCAGGGGCACAGATAGGAGATTTTGCGGGAGCGTGAGAGACTCACGTTTGGTATGTTGCCTCCCAGGTGCAAGGGTACGTGATGTCTCGGATCGTGTTTTCCGGGTCCTTATGGGGGAGGGGGAGCAGCCCCAAGTCGTGGTCCACATTGGCACTAACGACATAGGTAGGAAAGGGGACAAGGATGTCAGGCAGGCTTTCAGGGAGCTAGGATGGAAGCTCAGAACTAGAACAGAGTTGTTATCTCTGGGTTGTTGCCCATGCCACGTGATAGTGAGATGAGGAATAGGGAGAGAGAGCATTTAAACACGTGGCTACTGGGATGGTGCAGGCGGGAGGGATTCAGATTTCTGGATAACTGGGGCTCTTTCTGGGGAAGGTGGGACCTCTACAGACAGGATGGTCTACATCTGAACCTGAGGGGCACAAATATCCTGGGGGGGAGATTTGTCAGTGCTCTTTGGGGGGGTTTAAACTAATGCAGCAGGGGCATGGGAACCTGGATTGTAGTTTTAGGGTAAGGGAGAATGAGAGTATAGAGGTCAGGAGCACAGATTTGACGTCGCAGGAGGGGGCCAGCGTTCAGGTAGGTGGTTTGAAGTGTGTCTACTTCAATGCCAGGAGTATACGAAACAAGGTAGGGGAACTGGCAGCATGGGTTGGTACCTGGGACTTCGATGTTGTGGCCATTTCGGAGACATGGATAGAGCAGGGACAGGAATGGATGTTGCAGGTTCCGGGGTTTAGGTGTTTTAGTAAGCTCCGAGAAGGAGGAGAAAGAGGGGGAGGTGTGGCGCTGCTAGTCAAGAGCAGTATTACGGTGGTGGAGAGGATGCTAGATGGGGACTCTTCTTCCGAGGTAGTATGGGCTGAAGTTAGAAACAGGAAAGGAGAGGTCACCCTGTTGGGAGTTTTTTATAGGCCTCCTAATAGTTCTAGGGATGTAGAGGAAAGGATGGCGAAGATGATTCTGGATAAGAGCGAAAGTAACAGGGTAGTTATTATGGGAGACTTTAACTTTCTAAATATTGACCGGAAAAGATATAGTTCGAGTACAATAGATGGGTCGTTTTTTTGTACAGTGTGTGCAGGAGGGTTTCCTGAAACAATATGTTGATAGGCCAACAAGAGGCGAGGCCACGTTGGATTTGGTTTTGGGTAATGAACCAGGCCAGGTGTTGGATTTGGAGGTAGGAGAGCACTTTGGGGACAGTGACCACAATTCGGTGACGTTTACGTTAATGATGGAAAGGGATAAGTATACACCGCAGGGCAAGAGTTATAGCTGGGGGAAGGGCAATTATGATGCCATTAGACGTGACTTGGAGGGGATAAGGTGGAGAAGTAGGCTGCAAGTGTTGGGCACACTGGATAAGTGGGGCTTGTTCAAGGATCAGCTACTGCGTGTTCTTGATAAGTATGTACCGGTCAGGCAGGGAGGAAGGCGTCAAGCGAGGGAACCGTGGTTTACCAAGGAAGTGGAATCTGTTGTTAAGAGGAAGAAGGAGGCCTATGTGAAGATGAGGTGTGAAGTTTCAGTTGGGGCGATGGATAGTTACAAGGTAGCGAGGAAAGATCTAAAGAGTGAGCTAAGACGAGCAAGGAGGGGACATGAGAAGTATTTGGCAGGAAGGATCAAGGAAAACCCAAAAGCTTTCTATAGGTATGTCAGGAATAAGCGAATGACTAGGGAAAGAGTAGGACCAGTCAAGGACAGGGATGGGAAATTGTGTGTGGAGTCTGAAGAGATAGGCGAGATACTAAATGAATATTTTTCTTCAGTATTCACTCAGGAAAAAGATAATGTTGTGGAGGAGAATGCTGAGCCCCAGGCTAATAGAATAGATGGCATTGAGGTACGTAGGGAAGAGGTGTTGGCAATTCTGGACAGGCTGAAAATAGATAAGTCCCCGGGACCTGATGGGATTTATCCTAGGATTCTCTGGGAGGCCAGGGAAGAGATTGCTGGACCTTTGGCTTTGATTTTTATGTCATCATTGGCTACAGGAATAGTGCCAGAGGACTGGAGGATAGCAAATGTGGTCCCCTTGTTCAAAAAGGGGAGCAGAGACAACCCCGGCAACTATAGACCGGTGAGCCTCACGTCTGTAGTGGGTAAAGTCTTGGAGGGGATTATAAGAGTCAAGATTTATAATCATCTAGATAGGAATAATATGATCAGGGATAGTCAGCATGGCTTTGTGAAGGGTAGGTCATGCCTCACAAACCTTATTGAGTTCTTTGAGAAGGTGACTGAACAGGTAGATGAGGGTAGAGCAGTTGATGTGGTGTATATGGATTTCAGCAAAGCGTTTGATAAGGTTCCCCACGGTAGGCTATTGCAGAAAATATGGAGGCTGGGGATTGAGGGTGATTTAGAGATGTGGATCAGAAATTGGCTAGCTGAAAGAAGACAGAGGGTGGTGGTTGATGGGCAATGTTCAGAATGGAGTTCAGTCACAAGTGGAGTACCACAAGGATCTGTTCTGGGGCCGTTGCTGTTTGTCATTTTTATCAATGACCTAGAGGAAGGCGCAGAAGGGTGGGTGAGTAAATTTGCAGACGATACTAAAGTCGGTGGTGTAGTCGATAGTGTGGAAGGATGTAGCAGGTTACAGAGGGATAGAGATAAGCTGCAGAGCTGGGCTGAGAGGTGGCAAATGGAGTTTAATGTAGAGAAGTGTGAGGTGATTCACTTTGGCAGGAATAACAGGAATGCGGAATATTTGGCTAATGGTAAAGTTCTTGAAAGTGTGGATGAGCAGAGGGATCTAGGTGTCCATGTCCATAGATCCCTGAAAGCTGCCACCCAGGTTGATAGGGTTGTGAAGAAGGCCTATGGAGTGTTGGCCTTTATTGGTAGAGGGATTGAGTTCCGGAGTCAGGAGGTCATGTTGCAGCTGTACAGAACTCTGGTACGGCCGCATTTGGAGTATTGCGTACAGTTCTGGTCACCGCATTATAGGAAGGACGTGGAGGCTTTGGAGCGGGTGCAGAGGAGATTTACCAGGATGTTGCCTGGTATGGAGGGAAAATCTTATGAGGAAAGGCTGATGGACTTGAGGTTGTTTTCGTTGGAGAGAAGAAGGTTGAGAGGAGACTTAATAGAGGCATACAAAATGATCAGGGGGTTGGATAGGGTGGACAGTGAGAGCCTTCTCCCGCGGATGGAAATGGCTGGCACGAGGGGACATAACTTTAAACTGAGGGGTAATAGACATAGGACAGAGGTCAGAGGTAGTTTCTTTACGCAAAGAGTAGTGAGGCCGTGGAATGCCCTACCTGCTACAGTAGTGAACTCGCCAACATTGAGGGCATTTAAAAGTTTATTGGATAAACATATGGATGATAATGGCATAGTGTAGGTTAGATGGCTTTTGTTTCGGTGCAACATCGTGGGCCGAAGGGCCTGTACTGCGCTGTATTGTTCTATGTAAAAACGTGCCAAAAAACCAAAGCTGTTGGGGAGGGTTTAAACTAATGTGGCAGGGGGATGGGAACCGATGCAGGAAGTTGGAAGGTAGTAAAACAGGGACAGAAATAAAAGGCAGTAAGGGGGAAAGTGTAAGGCAGAGAAGCCATAGTCAAAAATCAAAAAGGGCGACAGTACAAGGTACAGTGACTGAGGGGAGCTGAGTGAATAGGCCCAGTAATACTACAAGGAATGAAACGGGAAGTAAAAACATTAATGGTAAGCGATAGGGCAGGTTGTTACATGAAGATATGGGTTCAACAACAAGGAAAATTAGGAGAAAAGTTAGGAGGAAATATAACTTGGGGAGAGGTTACTGATCGAGGTGTTAAGATTCAAAACAGAGGTAAAAAAGCCAACATAAGTGTACTTTACCTGAATGCTCGTAGTATTCGGAATAAGGTAAATGAGTTGATGCCGCAAATCATCGTGAATGACTATGATTTAGTGGCTATTACTGTAACATGGTTAAAGGATTGTCACGACTGGGAGTTAAATATCCGAGGGTATCAAACTATTCGGAAGGACAGGAGTGGATGGTAAGGGAGGTGGTGTAGCCCTGTTATTTCAGGATGACATCCGGGCAATAGTAAGGGATGACATCGGTGCTATGGAGGATAAGGGTGAATCCATTTGGATGGAAATCAGGAATAGTAAGGCGAAAAAGTCTATAGGCCACCAAATAGTAACATGGTGGGCAGGCAATAAACAAAGAAATAACAGATGCATGTAGAAATGGTACAGCAGTTATCATGGGGGATTTTAATCTACATGTCGATTGGTTTAACCAGGTTGGTCAAGGCAGCCTTGAGGAAGAGTTTATAGAATGTATCCGCAATAGTTTCGTAGAACAGTATGTAATGGAACCTACGAGGGAACAAGCGGTCCTAGATCTGGTCCTGTGTAATGAGACCGGATTGATTAATGGTCTCATAGTTAGGGATCCTCTCGGAAGGAGCGATCACAATATGGTGGAATTTAAAATACAGATGGAGGGTGAGAAGGTAAAATCTAACACTAGTGTTTTGTGCTTAAACAAAGGAGATTACAATGGGATGAGAGAAGAACTAGCTCAGGTAGACTGGGAGCAAAGACTATGGTGAAACAGTTGAGGAACAGTGGAGAACCTTCCAAGCGATTTTTCACAGTGCTCAGCAAAGGTTTATACCAACAAAAAGGAAAGATGGTAGAAACAGGGAAAATCGACTATGGATATCTCAGGAAATAAGGGAGAGTATCAAATTGAAGGAAAAAGCATACAAAGTGGCAAAGATTAGTGGGAGACTAAAGGACTGGGAAATCTTTAGGGGGCAACAGAAAGCTACTAAAAAAGCTATAAAGAAGAGTAAGATAGATTATGAGAGTAAACTTGCTCAGAATATAAAAACAGATAGTAAAAGTTTCTACAAATATATAAAGCATAAAAGAGTGGCTAAGGTAAATATTGGTCCTTTAGAGGATGAGAAGGGAGATTTAATAATGGGAGATGAGGAAATGGCTGAGTAACTGAACAGGTTTTTTGGGTCGGTCTTCACAGTGGAAGACACAAATAACATGCCAGTGACTGATAGAAATGAGGCTATGACAGGTGAGGACCTTGAGAGGATTGTTATCACTAAGGAGGTAATGATGGGCAAACTAATGGGGCTAAAGGTAGACAAGTCTCCTGGCCCTGATGGAATGCATCCCAGAGTGCTAAAAGAGATGGCTAGGGAAATTGCAAATGCACTCGTGATAATTTACCAAAATTCACTAGGCTCTGGGGTGGTCCCGGCGGATTGGAAATTAGCAAACGTGACACCACTGTTTAAAAAAGGAGGTAGGCAGAAAGCGGGTAATTATAGGCCAGTGAGCTTAACTTCGGTAGTAGGGAAGATGCTGGAATCTCTCATCAAGGAAGAAATAGCGAGGCATCTGGATGGAAATTGTCCCATTGGGCAGACGCAGCATGGGTTCCTAAAGGACAGGTCATGTCTAACTAATTTAGTGGAATTTTTTGAGGACATTACTAGTGCGGTAGATAACGGGGAGCCAATGGATGTGGTATATCTGGATTTCCAGAAAGCCTTTGACAAGGTGCCACACAAAAGGTTGCTGCATATGATAAAGATGCATGGCATTAAGGGTAAATTAGTAGCATGGTTAGAGGATTGGTTAATTAATAGAAAGCAAAGAGTGGGGATTAATGGGTGTTTATCTGGTTGGCAATCAGTAGCTAGTGGTGTCCCTCAGGGATCAGTGTTGGGCCCACAATTGTTCACAATTTACATAGATGATTATGAGTTGGGGTCCAAGGGCAATGTGTCCAAGTTTGCAGATGACACTAAGATGAATGGTAAAACAAAAAGTGCAGAGGATACTGGAAGTCTGCAGAGGGATTTGGATAGGTTAAGTGAATGGGCTAGGGTCTGGCAGATGGAATACAATGTTGACAAATGTGAGGTTATCCATTTTGGTAGGAATAACAGCAAAAGGGATTATTATTTAAATGATAAAATATTAAAACATGCTGCTGTGCAGAGAGGCCTGGGTGTGCTAGTGCATGAGTCGCAAAATGTTGGTTTACAGGTGCAACAGATGATTAAGAAGGCAAATGGAATTTTGACTTCATTGCTAGAGGGATGGAGTTTAAGACTAGGGAGGTTATGCTGCAATTGTATAAGGTGTTAGTGAGGCCACACCTGGAGTATTGTGTTCAGTTTTGGTCTCCTTAGTTGAGAAAGGACGTACTGGCGCTGGAGGTTGCGCAGAGGAGATTCACTCGGTTAATCCCAGAGCTGAAGGGGTTGGATTACGAGGAGCGGTTGAGTAGACTGGGACTGTACTCGTTGGAATTTCGAAGGATGAGGGGGGATCTTATAGAAACATATAAAATTATGAAGGGAATAGATAGGATAGATGCAGGCAGGTTGTTTCCACTGGCGGGTGAAAGCAGAACTAGGGGGCATAGCCTCAAAATAAGGGGAAGTAAATTTAGGACTGAGTTTAGGAGGAACTTCTTCACCCAAAGGGTTGTGAATCTATGGAATTCCTTGCCCAGTGAAGAATAGGGGCTCCTTCACTAAATGTTTTTAAGATAAAGATAGTTTTTTGAAGAATAAAGGGATTAAGGGTTATGGTGTTCGGGCCGGAAAGTGGAGCGGAGTCCACAAAAGATCAGCCATGATCTCATTGAATGGCGGAGCAGGCTCGAGGGGCCAGGTGGCCTACTCCTGCTCCTAGTTCTTATGTTCTTATGAGGCTGTCAGTATTCTGATGTAGAATTTTGCAAGAGTATCCAATGCTGTGTAAAACACACATTTTGTTGCTATTGCCCTTCAATGTGAAGTTGGATTTTTCCATTTTCATAAAGATGAAGACAGCACAAATAAACTGGCTGATGTCTTCACCTGATATGCGCATTGCCCTCTGCTCCTTTGAACCAGATTCAAGTGAGATCGTGAGGGCAAAGCAGGCTCCTCGTTCGCATTAAAAAGTAAGCGAACGTGGTGTGTGTCACAAAGGTCGGTCGCGAAGTTCCACCGAGGTTGGTCTCGAAGGTTGGCAGGTTGCCAGAAGTGGGCCCTGGAGAAAAAAGTTTGAAAAACATTGCTTTGATTTACTCTTTTTCTCACTTCTGTTTATTTCCCAATCCTTAAATCTGCTTGATTACGAAGATACCCTGTGGCTTGCCTTATTCATGTCCCAGATACTTTGTTTCCGTCTTGCACCAGGTTAAAGTGCAACAGGTTTGTTTTGAATCAAAAGCTACTGATTCAAAAAATAAAAAAACCTGTTGGACTTTAACCTGGTGTTGTAAGCCTTCTTACTGTGCCAGAAATATCATAACCTGCCCTTGCTCCTAACAGATGCTGACTACTGTAGCACACGTTAACAATATTTTCTTTTTTGCTTTGAAACCGTGGCATTTTCACAATTGTAGTTGGGTGGGATTTCACCAGGCAAACCATACCAAGCCAATATCTGTGGGCCAACTACGTACATATGCAGCATAAATTGTGCCACAGTCGCACCTTCTTTCACGCTGATTCAACCTGAAATATTCTTTGCTCAATAGACTCTCAGTCTGAATAAAACACTGCAAGATGTTTCTCATTTAGCGGATTCATACTTCTTTCTCTTGGGCATTCTGCCGGAATCGAGGATTATTTCAGTTCATTCCAGTTCAATGGGTTCTGATATGGGAAATAAATTCACCCAACCTGGGGCTTGAACCTACGACACTGAGGTTAAGATAAAAGCAAAATACTGTGGATGCTGGAAATTTGAAATAAAAACAAATTGCTGGAAATACTCAGCATGTCTGTGGAGAGAAATAGAGTTAATGTTTCAAATCAAATATGACTCTACAGAACTGAAGGGAGGTAGAAAAAGGGAGGGCAGCACGGTAGCACAAATGGATAGCACTGTGGCTTCACAGCGCCAGGGTCCCAGGTTCGATTCCCTGCTGGGTCACTGTCTGTGCGGAGTCTGCACGTTCTCCCCGTGTCTGGGTTTCTTCCGGGTGCTCCGGTTTCCTCCCACAGTACAAAGACGTGCAGGTTAGGTGGATTGGCCATGATAAATTGTCCTTAGTGACCAAAAAGGTTAGGAGGGGGTTGGGTTACGGAGATTGGATGGAAGTGAGGGCTTAAGTTGGTTGGTGCAGACTCGATGGGCCGAATGGCCTCCTTCGGCACTGTATGTTCTATGTAGAAATGTGATCGGTGTTATGCTGCTGAAAGGGAGGGAGAGCTAGAAAAAGGAACGTCTGTGATAGTATAGAAAACAGGAGAGATAAAATAACACCGATGTACTGGAACAAAAGACAATGGGAGTGGTAATGGTTGTAGTTTAAAAAAAAAAGCACTGGCCTTGTGTAAGTGTTAATGGCAGTACAAGGGACAATTTTGTGTGGAAACCAAAACAGGAAACGAGGATACAAACTGGCACGTGTCAATATTAATATCAAAATGGAGGTTCATGGTCTGACGTTGTTGAATTCAATAATATAAAATAAATTACTGCGGATGCTGAAACGAAAACAGAAAATACTGTACAATCTCAGCAGGTCTGATAGCATTTGTGGAAAGAGAAGAAGAGAAGAGAGCTAACCGTTCGAGTCTGGTGACTCTTTGTCAAAGCGAGAGAGAACTGGAAATAGGATGAGATCTATATTGTTGGGTGGGGATGGGAGTGCTTTGTGGAGCAGTGGTACGTTACAGCATTCCGGACTTGTGCAACAACTTCAGACTATGAATTTTCTCCACCTTCTCCCCATTTATATTTCTATCAGTTTATTTTCATTTCTTTCATCAATCTGTTTTTCCCTCACCATTGTCTCCCCTCCTCCCACCCCACTAGGGCCATCTGTCCCCTGTTCCAAGTTGTCCTTTGACACACTGCTTATCTCTGTTCTGCATTAACACATTCTGATCTCTTAATATACCACTCTCGGCACTCTTTTTAGTCATTATCACCACTATTTACATTCCCTTTATCTTTTTGTCCACAACATATTTGTCAATCTCCACCTATCGCTGACCCTCTATCCAGCCCCACTGCCCTGCAAGTGGCAAAATCTCCAGAGTGGAAACAAGTTATCCTCCAGCCCGAGGGACTGCTGAAGAGAAGAAGATTGTGCAGTACTTGTAATTTGCGTAATGTGTTTCCGAATTCTCACAAATAATTAATTCCATAAAGCTTGGTGACCATTAGTCACGGACAGAATGTATTTGCTCTCTCTGCTTGTATTCAGTATGTTTCATATGGAAAGATGTATCTTTTCTTACCCTTGGAGTGTATTCCAATTAAATAATTCAGCAGCAATCTTTCAATGATTTCAAATAAAGAAGGTCATTTATTCTCACATACATTACAAAAATTAACACCACTTCAAACACTTGGTTTCAGATGCACGCACACATGCATAAAGACAGACATAGATAAAGATAGTGCACTTTTTCAGATTGCAGTCAATTCGGCCTTTGATTTATAGTTTCCAGCCTCCCACATGGCAGGCCTGTGGTTTCTTGAATGGTCTTGATGATTTGAAGTTGAAATGAGGGTAGTGTAAAGTTAATGGAAAGGTGTGAGATTCCTTGTAGTTGAATATGTTGTATATTGGTTCTCAGGGGCACTTTGAAACTGGAACAGGTTGAGTAAATTTGTTTGATGATTTACAACTAATTTCAGTGAGAGGTGGTCAGAGTGGTGACACTTGATGGATCTGCTGGGTCCTGGGGTAATAAGGTGCAGTCCCTGAAGCCAGCTTTGATCATATGTCCATGGGGTTAACATTATGAGGCCATCCAGCCCAGTTTGGATTTGAGAGGCCATCGTGGCACAATGGTAGCCACTGTGTTTTAACTTTCTCTTTTGTCCAGTATGAAACATGAAGCGGAATTTTTCAATTCTGCCAGCAGCAGGAATCGTGGTGGATGGGGATATTGCGCCAAAAAATGAACTGTTGGAATTTTGTTATTGGGACTTTTCCAGGTGGAGTTGAACTACCTGACCAGCAATGTCAGGAAGCCATTTTGTATGTATTAGCATCTTGTGCATGATCATGAAAAGAGCATTTTGCTAGAATTAAATTCCACCTGCAAATGAAGTTCCCTACCAGTGAGACTTTAGAATATTCTGTTTTACAAATCCACATAGGTGACATAAACCTCAAGAGCTTCACTTCTTCTATAACTTTGAGGACTGGATGCTCCTTTTGCCTTCTTGGGGTCTGCTCATAACCTGACTCTTATCGGGTGCCACTAGCAAAAGCTGCGCCAAGGCTGGACACTGGAGGCAGGACCAGTGGGAAATGGGGGGGGGGGGGGGCTGTCCTGGTAAGAAAGACACAGGGAAGCAGACTGTCTGAGGAAGGAAGCCTGACTGATGCAGGGAGTGAATGACTGTTAAAATGCCTTTTAAATGCGGCGTCCGGATCTTTGTGAGCATAAGACAAATGCCGGAAGGGTAACCTCCTGCTCACTCCGCCATGAGATTTGTCATGCTCTGCACAGATGTATATTTAATAAGCTGAACAGTGCAAGAAACTGACATTGGTCAGTTGTACACCCCCTAACGGGAATCATTCTACTTCCTCGTCTGCCATTGAATTTAGACTTCAAAATGGAAGATTCCGGCCAAGGAGACAGGCAATCTGAAACGTCACAGTCTTTAGATTCTGTCCATCCATAAACGAGAGACGGTATCTGAATTCCACAAATAGCTATAAATTCATATTTAATTAGATATTTACTGGAGATTTGATACTGTCTGTCATTAAAGTCATAGCAGCTAATCTTAACAGGTTGTTTGTGACTAATTTATAAAAGTATTGACTGAAAGTTTTCATAATGTGACATGCCTTTATTGGGTATAACATAGGATAGTGGTAAGGTTCATTTGTACAGCACCATCATTGAAATGAAATGAAAATTGCTTATTGTCACAAGTAGGCTTCAAATGAAGTTTCTGTGAAACGCCCCTAGTCGCCACATTCCGCCGCCTGTCCGGGGAGGCTGTTACGGGAATCGAACCGTGCTACTGGCCTGCCTTGGTCTGCTTTCAAAGCCAGCGATTTAGCCCTGTGCTAAACAGCCCAGAGTCATACTTGGCATAAGCATCACCTTATTTCATACCTCACACATACTGCAGCAGAGTTAGTGACACACGGTTGAGTTAAACACTTAACATGATACTATTCTAGGCTCATGTGGGTGATGTTGCAATTGATATGTTCCTCAGTGTGAGCAATACCACTCTAGACTCATGTCCCTCAGTGCAGGTAATACTATTCTAGATTCTCTGGCTTTTGGGATTCTCTACCTGCTGGTAGCGCACCCCTGCCTGGGGGCAGGGGGTGCTGGCTGGCTGGCTGGCTTTGGTGGGAATTCCCATTGACAAGTGGACAAGTGGTGGGAAGAGATAATCCCGCTGTCAACGAATGGCACGCCGCCGAGAAACGTGGCTGGGGAACCGGAGAATCCGAGACTGAACGGTGCGGTAGCACTGTTGCTTCACAGCATCAGGGATGCGGGTTCGATTCCCGGCTTGGGTCACTGTCTGTGCGTTCTCACCCTGCCTGCGTGGGTTTCCTCCCACAAGTCCCGAAAGACGTGCCGTTAGGTGAATTGGACATTCTGAATTCTCCCTCAGTGTATCCGAACAGGCGCCTGAGTGTGGCGACTAGGGGATTTTCAGAATAACTTCATTCCAGCGTTAATGTAAGCTTACGTGTGACACTAATAAAGATTATTATTACCTTAGTGTGGGCAGTACTGCTCTGGGCTGGTATTCCTTAATGTAATGTGAGTGATTGTATTTTAGATTGACATTCCTTATGTACGTAGTTCGAGCAGGCGCCAGAGTGTGGCGACGAGGAGATTTTCACAGTAACTTCATTGCAGTGTTAATCTAAAGCTACTTGTGACAATAATAAAGATTATTATGTAGACTGATATTCCTTATGGGTGATACTGTCCTAGATTGCTGTTCCTAGACTGCATGATACTGCTCCAGACTGACATCCCTTAGAATGTGGGACGCATTGGAATGGTCAGTATGACAAATGGGGTGCAATGTTGAGGGAATGCTGCTTTCTGTCTGGGCAGTAAGTCAACAGCAATGCATTTCTCAAAGTGATCTGGGCAACATTTAGCCCCCAAGTAACAGCACTAGGATGGTTTATCTGCTTATTTACCATATTGCTATTTGCCGCACCTTCCTATGCTAGAATTGACTTAAAACTTTTCTTAATTTTATATTGACTATGCTTTAGAAAAATCTTAATTTGTTCTAAAGTTGAAAAGTCTTCAGATCATGAAAGGTTTGAGATAGAATTATATAAAACATACCAATGAAAATTATTTATCTTTCTACAATGGTAGCCTAGATTTCCAACTGACATTTTATTTTGCTGATTGTGTTCATTTGTTTAAAATTAATGGCTTAAACAGCACCAATCTGAAATGTTGAGCTCTTACTTTGCTGTGTAAGGAGGTATTTTGGAGCAGTGGGTAGCGTCATTTAATATGAGCCAGAATCTCCAGAATTGAATGGCAAAACGTTTTATTATCAACCTGTATATCCTTCCAAAACACCTATAGTAAGGTGGGAAAGTCTCCTGGTCAGTCATACTTGATAAGGAATGGTGTTCCAACAAAAGAACAAAGAACAAAGAAAAGTACAGGACAGGAACAGGCCCTTCGGCCCTCCAGGCCCGTGCCGACCATGCTGCCCGACTAAACTACAATCTTCTACACTTCCTGGGTCCGTATCCCTCTATTCCCATCCTATTCATGTATTTGTCAAGATGCCCCTTAAATGTCACTATCGTCCCTGTTTCCACTACCTCCTCTGGCAGCGAGTTCAGGCACCCACTACCCTCTGTGTAAAAAACACTTGCCTTGTACATCTACTCTAAACCTTGCCCCTCGCACCCTAAACCTATGCCCCTTAGGAATTGACTCCTCTACCCTGGGGAAAAGCCTCTGACTATCCACTCTATCTATGCCCCTCATAATTTTGTAGACCTCTATCAGGTCTCCCCTCAACCTCCTTCGTTCCAGTGAGAACAAACCGAGTTTATTCAACCGCTCCTCATAGCTAATGCCCTCCATACCAGGCAACATTCTGGTAAATCTCTTCTGCACCCTCTCTAAAGCCTCCACATCCTTCTGGCAGTGTGGCGACCAGAATTGAACACTATACTCCAAATGTGGCCTAACTAAGATTCTATACAGCTGCAACATGACTTGCCAATTTTTATACTCAATGCCCTGGCCAATGAAGGCAAGCATGCCGTATGCCTTCTTGACTACCTTCTCCACCTGTGTTGCCCCTTTCAATGACCTGTGGACCTGTACTCCTAGATCTCTCTGACTTTCAGTACTCTTGAGGGTTCTACCATTCACTGTATAGTCCCTACCTGCATTAGACCTTCAAAATTGCATTACCTCACATTTGTCTGGATTAAACTCCATCTGCCATCTCTCCGCCCAAGTCTCCAAACAATCTAAATCCTGCTGTATCCTCTGACAGTCCTCATCGCTATCCGCAATTCCACCAACCTTTGTGTCGTCTGCAAACTTACTAATCAGACCAGTTACATTTTCCTCCAAATCATTTATATATACTACAAACAGCTTAGGTCCCAGCACTGATCCCTGCAGAACACCACTAGTCAAAGCCCTCCAATTAGAAAAGCATCCTTCCATTGCTACTCTCTGCCTTCTATGACCTCGCCAGTTCTGTATCTGTCTTGCCAGCTCGCCCCTGATCCCATGTGACTTCACTTTTGTACTAGTCTACCATGAGGGACCCTGTCAAAGGCCTTACCAAAGTCTATATAGACAACATCCACTGCCCTACCAGCATCAATCATCTTTGTGACCTCTTAGAAAAACTCTTATCAAGTTAGTGAGACACGACCTCCCCTTCACAAAACCACGCTGCCTCTCACTAATACGTCCATTTGCTTCCAAATGGTAGTAGATCCTGTCTCAAAGAATTCTCTCCAGTAATTTCCCTACCACTGACGTTAAGGCTCACCGGCCTGTAGTTCCCTGGATTATCCTTACGACCCTTCTTAAACAAAGGAACAACATTGGCTATTCTCCAGTCCTCTGGGACATCACCTGAAGACAGTGAGGATCCAAAGATTTCTGTCAAGGCCTCAGCAATTTCCTCTCTAGCTTGCTTCAGTATTCTGGGGGAGATCCCATTAGGCCCTGGGGACTTATCTACCTTAATATTTTTCAAGACACCCAACACCTCGTCTTTTTGGATCTCAATGTGACCCAGGCTATCTACACCCCCTTCTCCAGACTCAACATCCACTAATTCCTTCTCTTTGGTGAATACTGATGCAAAGTATTCATTTAGTACCTCGCCAATTTCCTGAGGCTTCACACATAGATTCCCTTGCCTATCCTTCAGTGGGTCAACCCTTTCCCTGGCTACCCTCTTGCTTTTTATGTACGTGTAAAAGGCCTTGGGATTTTCCTTAACCCTCTTTGCCAATGACTTTTCGTGACCCCATCCAACCTTCCTGAATCCTTGCTTAAGTTCCTTCCTACTTTCCTTATATTCCACACAGGCTTTGTCTGTTCCCAGCCTTTTAGCCCTGACAAATGCCTCCTTTTTCTTTTTGACGAGGCCTACAATATCTCGTTATCCAAGGTTCCCGAAAATTGCCGTATTTATCCTTCTTCCTCACAGGAACATGCAGGTCCTGAATTCCTTTCAACTGACACTTGAAAGCCTCCCACATGTCAGATGTTGATTTACCCTCAAACATCCGCCCCCAATCTAGGTTTTTCAGTTCCCGCCTGATATTGTTATAATTAGCCTTCCCCCAATTTAGCACATTCACCCTAGGACCATTCTTATCCTTGCCAATCAGCACTTTAAAACTTACTGAATTGTGGTCACTGTTCCCGAAATGCCCCCCGACTGAAACTTCTACCACCTGGCCGGGCTCATTCCCCAATACCAGGTCCAGTACCGCCCCTTCCCTAGTTGGGCTGTCTACATATTGTTTGAAGAAGCCCTCCTGGATGCTCCTTACAAACTCTGCCCCGTCTAAGCCCCTGGCACTAAGTGAGTCCCAGTCAATATTGGGGAAGTTGAAGTCTCCCATCACAACAATCCTGTTGTTTTTACTCTTTTCCAAAATCTGTCTACCTATCTGCTCCTCTATCTCCCGCTGGCTGTTGGGAGGCCTGTAGTAAACCCCCAACATTGTGACTGCCCCCTTCTTATTCCTGATCTCTACCCATATAGCCTCACTGCCCTCTGAGGTGTCCTCCCGTAGTACAGCTGTGATATTCTCCCGAACCAGTAGCGTAACTCCGCCACCCCATTTACATCCCCCTCTATCCCGCCTGAAACATCTAAATCCTGGAACGTTTAGCTCCTAATCCTGCCCTTCCCTCAACCAGGTCTCTGTAATGGCAACAACATCATAGTTCCAAGTACTAATCCAAGCTCTAAGTTCATCTGCCTTACCCGTAATTCTTCTTGCATTAAAACATACGCACTTCAGGCCACCAGACCCGCTGTGTTCATCAACTTCTCCCTGTCTGCTCTGCCTCCGAGTCATACTGGCCCTATTCCCGAGTTCTTCTTCAATTCTCTCACCTTCTGACCTATTGCTCCCGTGCCCACCCCCCTGCTATACTAGTTTAAACCCTCCCGTGTGACACTAGCAAACCTTGCGGCCAAACCTTCCCTCAAGCTACAGCCTCTGGTGACAGGCTAGAAACTTGTTTTGGAAAAAAATAATGATGGAAAAATATAGGCATGTGTGCTTTGCCAGCCTCATGCACCAGTAGGTATAGAACATAGAACATTACAGCGCAGTACAGGCCCTTTGGCCCTCGATGTTGCGCCGACCTGTGAAACCAATCTAAACCTATCTACAGTATTCCATTATCATCCATAGAACATAGAACAATACAGCGCAGTACAGGCCCTTCGGCCCACGATGTTGCACCGAAACAAAAGCCATCTAACCTACACTATGCCATTATCATCCATATGTTTATCCAATAAACTTTTAAATGCCCTCAATGTTGGCAAGTTCACTACTGTAGCAGGTAGGGCATTCCACGGCCTCACTACTCTTTGCGTAAAGAACCTACCTCTGACCTCTGTCCTATATCTATTATCCCTCAGTTTAAAGTTATGTCCCCTCGTGCCAGCCATTTCCATCCGCGGGAGAAGGCTCTCACTGTCCACCCTATCAAACCCCCTGATCATTTTGTATGCCTCTATTAGGTCTCCTCTTAACCTTCTTCTCTCCAACGAAAACAACCTCAAGTCCATCAGCCTTTCCTCATAAGATTTTCCCTCCATACCAGGCAACATCCTGGTAAATCTCCTCTGCACCTGCTCCAAAGCCTCCACGTCCTTCCTATAATGCGGTGACCAGAACTGTACGCAATACTCCAAATGCGGCCGTACCAGAGTTCTGTACAGCTGCAACATGACCTCCTGACTCCGGAACTCAATCCCTCTACCAATAAAGGCCAACACTCCATAGGCCTTCTTCACCACCCTATCAACCTGGGTGGCAACTTTCAGGGATCTATGTACATGGACACCTAGATCCCTCTGCTCATCCACACTTCCAAGAACTTTACCATTAGCCAAATATTCCGCATTCCTGTTATTCCTTCCAAAGTGAATCACCTCACACTTCTCTACATTAAACTCCATTTGCCACCTCTCAGCCCAGCTCTGCAACTTATCTATATCCCTCTGTAACCTGCTACTTCCTTCCACACTATCGACAACACCACCGACTTTAGTATCGTCTGCAAATTTACTCACCCACCCTTCTGCGCCTTCCTCTAGGTCATTGATAAAAATGACAAACAGCAACGGCCCCAGAACAGATCCTTGTGGTACACCACTAGTAACTGAACTCCATTCTGAACATTTCCCATCAACCACCACCCTCCATATTTTTATCCAATGACCATTTAAATGCCCTTAATGTTGGCGAGTCCACGACTGTTGCAGGCAGGGCATTCCATGCCCTTACTACTCTCTGAACAAAGAACCTACCTCTGACATCTGTCATATATCTATCTCCCCTCAATTTAAAGCTACGTCCCCTCGTGCTAGCCATCACCATCCGAGGAAAAAGGCTCTCATGTCCACCCTATCTAATCCTCTGATCATCTTGTATGCCTCAATTAAGTCACCTCTTAACCTTCTTCTCAGCCTTAGGTCACTCAGCCTTTCCTCATAAGATCTTCCCTCCGTACCAGGCAACATTCTGGTAAATCTCCTCTGCACCCTTTCCAATGCTTCCACATCCTTCCTGTAATGCGGCGACCAGAACTACCCGCAATACTCCAAATGCAGCCGCACCAGAGTTTTGTACAGCTGCAACATGATGTCATGGCTCCGAAACTCAATCCCTCTACCAATGAAAGCTAACACACCGTACGCCTTCTTAACAACCCTATCAACCCGAGTGGCAACTTTCAGGGATCTATGTACATGGACACCGAGATCTCTCTGCTCATCCACGTTACCGAGAATCTTCCCATTAGCCCAGTACTCTGTATTCTTGTTACTCCTTCCAAAATGAATCACCTCACACTTTTCTGCATTAAACTCCATTTGCCACCTCTCAGCCTAGCTCTGCAGCTTATCTATGTCACTCTGTAACCTGAAACATCCTTCCGCACTGTCCATAACTCCACCGACTTTAGTGTCATCTTCAAATTTACTCACCCATCCTTCTACGCCCTCCCCTAGGTCATTGATAAAAATGACAAACAGCAGTGGCCCCAAAACAGATCCTTATGGTACACCACTAGTAACTGAATTCCAGGCTGAACATTTCCCATCAACCACTACCTTCTTCTTCCAGCTAGCCAATTTCTGATCCAAACTGCTAAATCACCCTGAATCCCATGCCTCCGTACCTTCTGCAATATCCTACCGTGGGGAACCTTATCAAATGCTTTACTGAAATCCATATACTCCACATCAACTGCTTTACCCTCGTCCACCTGTTTGGTCACCTCACAGAACTCAATAAGGTTTGTGAGGCACGACCTACCCTTCACAAAACCGTGTTGACTATCCCTAATCAAATTATTCCTTTCTAGATGATTATAAATCCTATCTCTTATAAACCTTTCCAAGACTTTGCCCACAACAGAAGTAAGCCTCACTGGTCTATAGTTACCAGAGTTGTTTCTCCTCCCCTTCTTGAACAAGGGGACAACATTTGCTATCCTCCAGTCTTCTGGCATTATTCCTGTAGACAATGATGACACAAAGATCAAAGCCAAAGGCTCAGCAATCTCCTCCCTAGCTTCCCAGAGAATCCTAGGATAAATCCCATCCGGCCCAGGGGACTTATCTATTTTCACACTTTCCAGAATTGCTAACACCTCTTCCTTATGAACCTCAAGCCCGTCTAGTCTAGTAGCCTGTATCTCAGTATTCTCCTCGACAACATTGTCTTTTTCCTGCGTGAATACTGACGCAAAATATTCGTTTAGCACCTCTCCTATCTCCTCGGACTCCACGCACAACTTCCCACTACTGTCCTTAACTGGCCCCACTCTTACCCTAGTCATTCTTTTGTTCCTGACATATCTATAGAAAGCTTTAGGGTTATCCTTCATCCTACCTGCCAACGACTTCTCATGTCCCCTCCTGGCTCTTCTTAGCGCTCTCTTTAAGTCCTTCCTAGCTAACTTGTAACTATTGAGCGCCCTAACTGAACCTTGACGTCTCATCTTTACATAAGCCTCCTTCTTCCTCTTTACAAGTGATTCAACTACTTTAGTAAACCACGGTTCCCTCACACGACCTCTTCCCCCCCCTGCCTGACAGGTACATACTTATCAAGGACATGCAGTAGCTGTTCCTTGAACAAGCTCCACATTTCATTTGTGCCCATCCCCTGCAGTTTACTTCCCCATCCTATGCATCCTAAGTCTTGCCTCATCGCATCATACTTACCTTTTCCCCCAACTATAACTGTTGCCCTGCGCTATAAAACTATCCCTTTCCATCACTAAAGTAAACTTTATCGAATTGTGATCACTATCAATTAGAGGGGTGCAGTGCTCTGACTGTGAGATGTGGCAGGTCCGGGAGGCTTCCAGCGTCCCACATGGCTTCATCTGCAGAAAGTGCACCCAACTGGAGCTCCTCACAGACCGCATGGTTCGGTTGGAGCAGCAATTGGATGCACTTAGGAGCATGCAGGTGGCGGAAAGCATCATAGATCGCAGTTATATAAATGTGGTCACACCCAAGGTGCAGGCAGAGAAATGGGTGACCACCAGAAAGGGCAGGCAGTCAGTGCAGGAATCCCCTGTGGTTGTCCCCCTCTCGAACAGGTATACCCCTTTGGATACTGTCGGGGGGGATAGCCTATCAGGGGAAAACAGCAGCAGCCAGAGCAGTGGCACCACGGCTGGCTCTGATGTTCAGAAGGGAGGGTCAAAGCGCAGAAGAGCAATAGTAATAGGGGACTCTATAGTCAGGGGCACAGATAGACGCTTCTGTGGACGTGAAAGAGACTCCAGGATGGTATGTTGCCTCCCTGGTGCCAGGGTCCAGGATGTCTCCGAACGGGTAGAGGGCATCCTGAAGGGGGAGGGCAAACAGGCAGAGGTTGTTGTACATATTGGTACTAACGACATAGGCAGGAAGGGGCATGAGGTCCTGCAGCAGGAGTTCAGGGAGCTAGGCAGAAAGTTAAAAGACAGGACCTCTAGGGTTGTAATCTCGGGATTACTCCCTGTGCCACGTGCCAGTGAGGCTAGAAATAGGAAGATAGAGTAGCTAAACACGTGGCTAAACAGCTGGTGTAGGAGAGAAGGTTTCCGTTATCTGGACCACTGGGAGCTCTTCCGGGGCAGGTGTGACCGATACAAGAAGGACAGGTTGCATCTAAACCGGAGAGGCATAAATATCCTGGCCGCGAGGTTTGCTAGTGTCACACGGGAGGGTTTAAACTAGTATGGCGGGGGGTGGGCACGGGAGCAATAGGTCAGAAGGTGAGAGCATTGAGGGAGAACTAGGGAATAGGGACAGTGGGACTCTGAGGCAGAGCAGACAGGGAGAAGTTGCTGAACACAGCGGGTCTGGTGGCTTGAAGTGCATATGTTTTAATGCAAGAAGATTTACGGGTAAGGCAGATGAACTTAGAGCTTTGATTAGTACTTGGAACTATGATGTTGTTGCCATTACAGAGACCTGGTTGAGGGAAGGGCAGGATTGGCAGCTAAACGTTCCAGGATTTAGATGTTTCAGGCGGGATAGAGGGGGATGTAAAAGGAGAGGCGGAGTTGCGCTACTGGTTAGGGAGAATATCACAGCTGTACTGCGGGAGGACACCTCAGAGGGCAGTGAGGCTATATGGGTAGAGATCAGGAATAAGAAGGGTGCAGTCACAATGTTGGGGGTTTACTACAGGCCTCCCAACAGCCAGCGGGAGATAGAGGAACAGATAGGTAGACAGATTTTGGAAAAGAGTAAAAACAACAGGATTGTTGTGATGGGAGACTTCAACTTCCCCAATATTGACTGGGACTCACTTAGTGCCAGGGGCTTAGACGGAGCAGAGTTTGTAAGGAGCATCCAGGAGGGCTTCTTAAAACAATATGTAGACAGTCCAACGAGGGAAAGGGCGGTACTGGACCTGGTATTGGGGAATGAGCCCGGCCAGGTGGTAGATGTTTCAGTAGGGGAGCATTTCGGTAACAGTGACCACAATTCAGTAAGTTTTAAAGTACTGGTGGACAAGGATAAGAGTGGTCCTAGGGTGAATGTGCTAAATTGGGGGAAGGCTAATTATAACAATATTAGGCGGGAACTGAAGAACATAGATTGGGGGTGGATGTTTGAGGGTAAATCAACATCTGACATGTGGGAGGCTTTCAAGTGTCAGTTGAAAGGAATTCAGGACCGGCATGTTCCTGTGAGGAAGAAGGGTAAATACGGCAATTTTCGGGAACCTTGGATAACGAGAGATATTGTAGGCCTCGTCAAAAAGAAAAAGGAGGCATTTGTCAGGGCTAAAAGGCTGGGAACAGACGAACCCTGCGTGGAATATAAGGAAAGTAGGAAGGAACTTAAGCAAGGAGTCAGGAGGGCTAGAAGGGGTCACGAAAAGTCATTGGCAGATAGGGTTAAGGAAAATCCCAAGGCTTTTTACATGTACATAAAAAGCAAGAGGGAAAGGGTTGGCCCACTGAAGGATAGGCAAGGGAATCTGTGTGGAGCCCGAGGAACTAAATGAATACTTTGCATCAGTATTCACCAAAGAGAAGAAATTGGTAGATGTTGAGTCTGGAGAAGGGTGTGTAGATAGCCTGGGTCACATTGAGATCCAAAAAGACGAGGTGTTGGGTGTCTTAAAAAATATTAAGATAGATAAGTCCCCAGGGCCTGATGGGATCTACCCCAGAATACTGAAGGAGGCTGGAGAGGAAATTGCTGAGGCCTTGACAGAAATCTTTGGATCCTCACTGTCTTCAGGTGATGTCCCGGAGGACTGGAGAATAGCCAATGTTGTTCCTCTTTTTAAGAAGGGTAGCAAAGATAATCCAGGGAACTACAGGCCGATGTGCCTTACTTCAGTGGTAGGGAAATTACTGGAGAGAATTCTTCGAGACAGGATCTACTCCCATTTGGAAGCAAATGGACGTATTAGTGAGAGGCAGCATGGTTTTGTGAAGGGGAGGTCGTGTCTCACTAACTTGATAGAGTTTTTCGAGGAGGTCACTAAGATGATTGATGCAGGTAAGGCAGTGGATGTTTATATGGACTTCAGTAAGGCCTTTGACAAGGTCCCTCATGGTAGACTAGTACAAAAGGTGAAGTCACACGGGATCAGGGGTGAGCTGGCAAGGTGGATACAGAACTGGCTAGGTCATAGAAGGCAGAGAGTAGCAATGGAAGGATGCTTTTCTAATTGGAGGGCTGTGGACCAGTGGTGTTCCACAGGGATCAGTGCTGGGACCTTTGCTGTTTGTAGTATATATAAATGATTTGGAGGAAAATGTAACTGGTCTGATTAGTAAGTTTGCAGACGACACAAAGGTTGGTGGAATTGCGGATAGCGATGAGGACTGTCAGAGGATACAGCAGGATTTAGATTGTTTGGAGACTTGGGCGGAGAGATGGCAGATGGAGTTTAATCCGGACAAATGTGAGGTAATGCATTTTGGAAGGTCTAATGCAGGTAGGGAATATACAGTGAATGGTAGAACCCTCAAGAGTATTGAAAGTCAAAGAGATCTAGGAGTACAGGTCCACAGGTCACTGAAAGGGGCAACACAGGTGGAGAAGGTAGTCAAGAAGGCATACGGCATGCTTGCCTTCATTGGCCGGGGCATTGAGTATAAGAATCGGCAAGTCATATTGCAGCTGTATAGAACCTTAGTTAGGCCACACTTGGAGTACAGTGTTCAATGCTGGTCGCCACACTACCAGAAGGATGTGGAGGCTTTAGAGAGGGTGCAGAAGAGATTTACCAGAATGTTGCCTGGTATGGAGGGCATTAGCTATGAGGAGCGGTTGAATAAACTCGGTTTGTTCTCACTGGAACGAAGGAGGTTGAGGGGCGACCTGATAGAGGTCTACAAAATTATGAGAGGCATAGACAGAGTGGATAGTCAGAGGCTTTTCCCCGGGCTAGAGGGGTGAATTACTAGGGGGCATAGGTTTAAGGTGAGAGGGGCAAGGTTTAGAGTAGATGTACGAGGCAAGTTTTTTACGCAGAGGGTAGTGTGTGCCTGGAACTCGCTACCGGAGGAGGTGGTGGAAGCAGGGACGATAGTGACATTTAAGGGGCATCTTGACAAATACATGAATAGGATGGGAATAGAGGGATACGGACCCAGGAAGTGTAGAAGATTGTAGTTTAGTTGGGCAGCATGGTCGGCACGGGCTTGGAGGGCCGAAAGGCCTGTTCCTGTGCTGTACATTTCTTTGTTCTTGTTTGTTGTATCACCAAAGAGCTCACCTACCTCCAAATCCAACACCTGGCCTGGTTCATTACCCAGTACCAAATCCAATGTGGCCTCGCCTCTTGTTGGCCTATCTACATACTGTGTCAGGAAACCCTCCTGCACACATTGGACAAAAACGGACCCATCTAAAGCACTCGAACTATAGCGTTTCCAGTCAATATTTGGAAAGTTAAAGCCACCCATAACAACTATCCTGTTACTTTCGCTCCTATCCAGAATCATCTTTTCAATCCTTTCCTCTACATCTCTGGAACTTTTCGGAGGCCTACAGAAAACTCCCAACAAGGTGACCTCTCCTTTCCTGTTTCTCACCTCAGCCCATACTACCTCAGTAGACGAGTCCTCATCAAACGTCCTTTCTGCCACCGTAATACTGTCCTTGACTAACAATGCCACACCTCCCCGTTTTACCACCTTCCCTGAGCTTACTGAAATATCTAAACCCTGGAACCTGCAACAACCATTCCTGTCCCTGTTCTATCCATGTCTCCAAAATGGCCACAACACCGACGTCCCAGATACCAATCCATGCTGCAAGTTCACCCACCTTATTCCGGATGCTCCTCGCATTGAAGTAGACACACTTCAAACCACCCTCCTGCAATCTTGAAACCTTACTCATGACCTCACTACTCTCAGCCTCCTGTATACTGGAGCTACAATTCAAGTTCCCAACCACCTGCTGAATTAGTTTAAACCCTCCCAAAGAGCATTAGCAAATCCCCCCCCCCCCCCGCCCCCTGGATATTGGTAACCCTCTGGTCCAGGTGTAGACCATCCCGTTTGCAGAGGTCCCACCTACCCCAGAATGAGCCCGAATTATCCAGGTATCTGAAACCCTCCCTCCTGCACCATCCCTGTAGCCACGTGTTCAACTGTTCTCTCTCCCTATTCCTCGTCTCGCTAGCACGTGGCACGGGTAACAACCCAGAGATAATAACTCTGTTTGTTTTAGCTCTAAGTTTCCACCCGATCTCCCTGAATTCCTGCCTTATATCCCTATCCCTTTTCCTACCTATGTCGTTGGTGCCTATGTGGACCACGACTTGGGGCTGCTCCCCCTCCCCCTTAAGGATCCCGAAAACAAAATCCGAGACATCACGGACCCTGGCACCTGGGAGGCAACGCACCAACCGCGAGTCTCTCTCGTTCCCACAATCTCCTATCTATCCCCCTAACTATGGAGTCCCCAATGACTAATGCTCTCCTCCTCTCCCCCCTTCCCTTCTGAGCAACGGGGACAGACTCTGTGCCAGAGACCTGTAACCCATGGCTTACCCCTGGTAAGTCTCCCGCGGTATATTTGTGAGTAAGGGGTACGACCACAGGGGATCCCTGTACTGACTGCTTCCTCCCAGCCCCTCTCACCGTCACCCAGCTATCTTCATTCTTCGGAGTAACTACATCCCTGAAGCTTCTATCTATGACCGCCTCTGCCTCCCGAATGATCCGAAGTTCATCCAACTTCAGCTCCATTTCCCTAACGTGGTTTCTGAGGAGCTGGAGATGGGTGCACTTCCCACAGGTGAAATCAGAGGGACACTGACGGCGTCCCTCACCTCAAACATTCTGCAGGAGGAACATTGCACTGTCTTCCCTGCCATCCCCTCTGGATAAAACAAGAAAAAGAAAGGAAGAGCTTACCTGATATTCACTCAACCCCTTAGGTTAGAGGAGGTGGAAGGGTGGGAGACACTACAAGTGTAGTGTCTCGGGTTTAGCAACCGCCCAACTTATATACAGGTACTACACACCTTCCCAGAAATTCCCACGGTCGACTTCCGGTTTCCTGCTGCTCTGAAATAAACAAAAAAAAAACAGAACAAAAAAAAAACAACTCCGAAAAAAAAAAAGTTAGTTAAGAAACAAAGGCCACTTCTCCTGAAAGGTAAGTTTTTAAAGCGGGAAACTTACCTTCCCGACAGACCCCTGGTTACTGCTCTCGCTGCTACCGCTGAACAACTGAACAACTTATGAAGAAGAGAGAAGAAATAGGACCTAGTTTGTAATAGCTTACAGCTTTGCAATATCCGGTTTCACACCATTTCTCTCCTCTTTATGTCTTGAACATTACAAGGATTTTCAATGTCTGTATCTATGTATCTTAGTAATGTTTAACAAGGAGATTTCAGTAACTCTGGCTCTGATATTTTTAAGTAGGGTGCAGGGAAGACTGAAAACCACGGACGAACTTGGTAAAGTTCAGAATGTGGAGCTCCTGTTCAATTTAATGACAGGAGCTCATTGTCACTGTTGTGTTTCATTTCCCTTCCAGCATCTTCCAAATTGACAGCCTGCCTAGAAGCAGGGTGGGAAACCAGCAGCAGGATTTGCGGAGAGAGTGAATAGGGGCAGGTGGGGTGGGTCCCCATCAGGACTGGAGGGGACAGGTATCTTATCAGGGATGGACTCTATCCGGGGGGGGTCTCTCTCTGGGTGGGAGGATGGAGGAGATTGTCGATTGTAACGGGTGGGAAGGGGTTAGGCAGACTGTTTGAGGAGTCAGTGTGGGGAGAGCTCCTGATTCTCCACACTCTCAAGAAGTGCTGGAAAGACATTTAGCTTTTGGATTAGATTCCTGTCATAATATACACCAGTATATCTTCCAGTCTGTTCTCACCCACCTCCACATCCTTGCGCAGTCCTGCAATTACGGGCCCACCTCCAACTTCATGATACGCGACCAGATCGTTTTCGGTTTTCAGTCCGACCCCCTACGCCAGCAGCTCCTCAAGGTAAAGCAGCTCACCCTAGCGATTGCCATCAAGGCCTGCGTGCTACCCGAACACGCCATTAGTCGGTATTCCCACATCCAAACGGCTGAAACGGCACGGCAAGGTCCCCACGAGGCAGAACGGGTCCAAGCAATCGAGCAACTCCAGGGCCTCAGCCTGGATGAGGGCGGCCATTTTGTGCGCTTTAAGCGGATTCCCGCGCTTGTGCGCACCGAACGAGGGGACGTCGACGAACTTACTGCGCAGGCGCGTACCACGTATGCGCGGTGGCGCAGCGAACGTACTGACGCTACAACGTGCGGCAACTGTGGCTCCGCCCACTTAAAGTGGCAATGCCCTGCCAAATCCCGACGATGCCTGAGATGTGGCAAACTTGGCCACTATGCTGCTTTATGCAGATCGGCCCAGCCTGCCAACTCTTGTCGCTCCAGCCAGCCTCGCAGGAATGTCCGGGCCATTCAACCCACGGTCACCGAGTCCGATTCGGACCTGCTACCCGTTATTGACACCGAGGACTCAAAGGCGCCTTTTCGAGTCGGTATCGTTACAAAAAATAGGGTGTCCCGGAAGCAAAGAATCCAGCCTCTATCGGTATACAGCAAGATCCAGACGATGAGTGGTGTGCCACCTTTACGGTCAACCAGAATTCGTCGCCCACCTCAGAGACTAAATTTATGAACTTTTCGAACTTATGGACTCTCTGAATTGTTTTGTTGCTTTGTTTGATCGTTTCCCTGATTTGTATATAGTGTTGATCTCGTTACTTTTGTTGCATACTGCTTCTCTGCACCAGGCACCTTCCCATGTAAATAGCTTAGTTCTCATGTACGTAGTCCTGTAAATATGTCTTCGCACCCCACACGTAGTTAGGAACATTCTCACCACACATTATTTATTGCCACACACATACATTTCTTTATAAAAGGGGGGGTACACCATATATCATGGTGCAGACACACACACTGATGGACACACAGCAAGACCAATTAACACACACAACACCGCAGCCAATCACCAGTTAGAGCACACTCACTATACAGACAGAGGACATCAGAGTTCCTGCTCATTCGGGATGCAGCTTCTCAGAAGGACCGAGCTTACAGCACAGATCTTCACCACGTGCTGAGTGCATAGACTGGTTAGGACAGGCATAGGTCTTTAGTTTAATCTAACATTGTGTTAACCCACAGTGAAAGTATGTTCAACAGTTTCTAACTTAATAAAATAGTGTTGTGCTATTTTAAGTGTTGATGGCCTGTATGTGTTCCACGGATCCAGAGCACCCAACACAACACTTCCCATTCATTGTCAGGATTCCTGGCAAACCCACACTGCAGCAGTATCCACAATTGCACTATTGGAGCTAAATCCAAATATGCTAATTAAGTGTTTCAACTCTCCTGGGTGCTACTCTTTGTTGTGAAATAAAGGTCACTGGGTGCGTGTTCCCTATATTTAAGGCTTTATATGTCCCCTTTCCCCACTTCTGCCCCTCCTGTCCATCATGGTGTACTGGAAAGGGGACATCAATATGGGGGCCTTTGTCTCCTCTTTGATGGTTTATGCTGTCTGGGGCTTGTGGAACATGCCTTCTTCGTGAGATCTGGAATTTGTTTTATTAAAGCAATATAAGAACGGTAAAGCCATGAGAGGAAAGGGAAAGCAGGGGCTGGAAAGCCTGAGGCTCTGGTAGGCCTGAACAGTAGATTAAGATGTGGGACTCTGGATTCCCTGCTCTCATAGAATCTACGTCACTGAGACAGACCCTTCGGCCCAAACTGGTCTATGCCAACCAAAAAGCCCATCTAAGCTAAATAGAATCATAAATGCTGGTGAAAAAAGAATTGCTTCAATACTAACTGTAATTTAGTCACCAGGGAACAGCTGTCCTTTTCTATATGTCTGAAAATTCTTGGTTCAGAGGCAATTTCTGTTTTTTTGATTTTAGGAAAAAACTTCTGATTGAACACCAAGTAACTCTCATGACCCCAGTGACATCAGACTTATTTAGTCCTGATTAAATAGTCAGATGGCAGGTGAAATTGTTCAACAGCCAGCACTATCAAAGCTGGTTGGTACTAAGGAATTGAGAATCCAATAAAAATGGTAATTAAATAAGTTAACATTTCCATTAACTGATGGGGAGGTTCTCAACAACACTGCATTCCAGGCACTCAATCATTACTAAAGCCACCAGTCACCAATTTACATTCACAGTACATATGACAGAAGGGGGCATACCTGCTGTAAAAGTGATGAAGCAGTCAGCAGTAAATCAAATGGAAACGTTTTGCAGTCCATCCCCGTGTTACACTGCTACAGAAGGCAGGCACAGTCAGTGTCTCACATCGAACTGCACAGAAGCAGGCCGCATCGCTGCAACTATTGATTATCCACCCTCCACTGCCTCATCTTCCAGTGTGTGTACGGAAGCTACTCGGATGTAGAAGCAGATCGCCCAGTCAATACAGGGAATGCAGTAAGGATAAAAAGAAAAGTCAGTTCTGTAAATCTGACCTAAAAACAGAAAATATTGGGAATTGACAGCAAGTCAGTGTAATGTGAAAGACAAAGATTAGTTAACAAAGGAGAATGAGCTGATACAATGGGTTAAACACTATCTTTTTATCTTTGGCATCTGGCTCTGAATCCTGCCCAGACTGATGGTTATAAGGATCCTCTGCAGATTCTATCAGCAATGGAAACCCTGCATGAAAACACGTTTAAATGGACAATTATTTGACAGAGGGCAAAGGATAACTACTGTGGGAAACGGGAAAATATATTCGGCTGTATCTGGGGCTGTTTAGCACAGGGCTAAATCGCTGGCTTTGAAAGCAGACCAAGGCAGGCCAGCAGCACGGTTCAATTCCCGTAACAGCCTCCCCGAACATGCTCCGGAATGTGGCGACTAGGGGCTTTTCACAGTAACTTCATTTGAAGCCTACTTGTGACAATAAGCGATTTTCATTTCAATCATTTCCGTGCGGAGGAAGCTTAACTATGTATCTGGCCCCATGCTGTAACTGTCCTGGGAGTTATTGGTGGGGACCGTGTAGAGGGAGCTTTACACTGTATCTAACCCCATGCTGTACCTGCCTGGGAGTGTTTGATGGGGATGGTGTAGAGGGAACTATACTCTGTATCTAACCCCATGCTGTACCTGCCTGGGGGTATTTGTTGGGGACAGTGTAGAGGGAACTTTACTCTGTATCTAACCCCATGCTGTACGTGCCTGGGAGTGTTTGATGGGGACAGTGTAGAGGGAGCTATACGCTGTATCTAACCCCATGCAGTACCTGCCTGGAGGTGTTAGATGGGGTCAGTGTAGAGGGAGCTTTACTCAGTATCTAACCTCATGCTGTACCTGCCTGGTAGTGTTGATGGGGACAGTGTAGAGGGAGCTTTACTCTGTATCTAACCCATGCTGTACCTGCCTGGGAGTATTGATGGGGACAGTGTAGAGGGAGCTTTACCCTGTATCTAACCCATGCTGTACCTGCCTGGGAGTGTTGATGGGGACAGTTTAGAGGGAGCTATACTCTGTATCTAACCCCATGCTGTACCTGCGTGGGGGTATTTGATGGGGTCAGTGTAGAGGGAGCTTTACTCTGTATCTAACCCCATGCTGTATCTGTCCTGGGAGTGTTGATGGGGACATGTAGAGGGAGCTGTACTCCGTATCTAACCCCATGCTGTACCTGCCTGGGGGTGTTTGATGGGGTCAGTGTAGAGGGAGCTTTACTCAGTATCTAACCCCATGCTGTACCTGCCTGGTAGTGTTGATGGGGACAGTGTAGAGGGAGCTTTACTCTGTATCTAACCCATGCTGTACCTGCCTGGGAGTGTTGATGGGGACAGTGTAGAGGGAGCTATACTCTGTATCTAACCCCATGCTGTACTAGCGTGGGGGTATTTGATGGGGTCAGTGTAGAGGGAGCTTTACTCTGTATCTAACCCCATGCTGTACCTGCCTGGGAGTGTTGATGGGGACAGTGTAGAGGGAGCTATACTCTGTATCTAACTCCATGCTGTACCTGCCCTGGGAGTGTTTGATGGGGACAGTATAGTGGGAGCTTTACTCTGTAACTAACCTCATGCTGTACCTGCCTGGGAGTGTTTGATGGGGACAGTGTAGAGGGAGCTTTACCTTGTATCTAACCCCATGCTGCACCTGCCCTGGGAGCGTTGATGGGGACAGTGTAGAGGGAGCTTTACTCTGTATCTAACCCCATGCTGTACCTGCCTGGGAGAGTTTGATGGGGACAGTGTAGAGGGATATATACTCTGTATCTAATCCCATGCTGTACCTGTCCTGGCAGTGTTGATGGGGACAGTGTAGAGGGATATATACGCTGTATCTAACCCCATGCTGTACCTGCCCTGGGAGTGTTGATGGGGACAGTGTAGAGGGATATATACGCTGTATCTAACCCCATGCTGTACCTGCCCTGGGAGTATTGATGGGAACAGTGTAGAGGGAGCTATGCTCTGTATCTAACTCCATGCTATAACTGCCCTGGGAATGTTTGATGGGGACAGTGTAGAGGGAGCTGTACTCTGCATCTAACCCCATGCTGTACCTGCCTGAGGGTGTTTGATGGGGTCAGTGTCGAGGGAGCTGTACTCTGTATCTAACTCCATGCTATAACTGCCCTGGGAATGTTTGATGGGGACAGTGTAGAGGGAGCTTTACTCTGTATCTAACTCCATGCTGTACGTGCCCTGGGAGTGTTTGATAGGGACAGTTTAGAGGGAGCTATACTCTAACCCCATGCTGTACCTGCCTGGGAGTGTTTGATGGGGACAGTGTAGAGAGAGCTATACCCTGTATCTAACTCCATGCTGTACCTGCCCTGGGAGTGTTTGATGGGGACAGTGTAGAGGGATATATACTCTGTATCTAATCCCATGCTGTACACCTGCCCTGGGAGTGTTGATGGGGACAGTGTAGAGGGGGCTTTACTCTGTATCTAACTCCATGTTGTACCTGCCTGGGAGTGTTTGATTGGGCAGAGTAAAGAAGAATTTGCCTATCAGTGGAAAACAAGTATTCTACATATGTGATTGGGGAAAACAATAGAGCTATAAAGGCTACAGGGAAAGAAACCGTATAACTGTAGAACAGTAACAAGAGAGAAAGAAAGACCGGTAAAACCGGAACTCCATCAAGCTAACTTGTTCGTGTTTTTTGGGGAAGTGATGAAGGTGATTGATGAGGGTAGGGCAGTGGATATTGTCTACATTGACTTCAGTAAGGCCTTTGACAAGGTCCCTCATGGCAGACTGGCACAGAAGGTGAAGTCGCACAGGATCAGAGGTGAGTTGGAAACTGGATACAGAACTGGCTCGGTCATAAAAGGCAGAGTGTAGCAGTGGAAGGGTGTGTTTCTGAATGGAGGGCTGTGACTAGTGGCATTCCTCAGGGATCAGTGCTGGGACATTTGCTGTTGTATTATATATAACTGATTAACTGGTTTGACTAGTAACTTTGCGGACGACACATAGGGTGGTGGGATTGTAGATAGCGATGAGGACAGTCAGAGGATACAGCAGGATATAGATCAGTTGGAGACGGGCGGAGAGATGGCAGATGGAGTTTAATCTGGACAAATGTGAGGTAATGCATTTTGGAAGATCTAATACAGATGGGAAATATGCAGTAAATGGCAGAACCCATAAGATTATTGATTGGCAGAGGGATCTGGGTGTACAGATACACAGGTCACAGAAAGTGGCAACGCAGGTGGAGAAAGTAGTCAAGAAGGCTGGGACATTGAGTTTAAAAATTGGCAAGTCATGTTACAGCTTTGTAGAACCTTAGTTAGGCCGCACTTGGAATACATTGTTCACTTCTGGTCGCCACACTACCAGAAGGTTGTGGAGGTTTTGGAGAGGGTACCGAAAAGATTTACCAGGATGTTGCCTGGTATGGAGGGCATTAGCTATGAGGAAAGGTTGGAGAAACTTGGTTTGTTCTCACTGGAACGACAGAGGTTGAGGGGCGACCTGATAGAGGTCTACAAAACTATGAAGGGTATGGACAGAGTGGATAGTCAGAAGCTTTTTCCCAGGGTGGAAGAGTCAATTGCTAGGGGACATCAGTTTAAGGTGCGAGGGGACGAGGTTTAAAGGAGATGTACGAGGCATGTTTTTTTACACAGGGAGTGGTGGGAGCCTGGGCCTCGTTGTCAGGGAAGGTAGTGGAAGCAGCTACGACAGTGACTTTAAGGGGTGTCTTGACAAATACATGAGTAGGATGGGAATAGAGGGATATGGTCCCCGGAAGGGTAAGGGGTTTTAGTTCAGACAGGCAGCATGGTCGGTGCAGGCTTGGAGGGCCGAAGGGCCTGTTCCCTGTGCTGTAATTTTCTTTGTTCTTAAGATAAATATTTTCAACTAAATAAGGGAAGCTATATGGACATAAAAACTGAGGGAGGAATTCCTGGCTGCGCCCTCCCGGTGACCAGAAATTCCCGCCTGAGGTCAATGGACCTTTACGTGGTCCGCATCCTGCCCATGGTGATCTTGCGGCGGGTGAGTCGGAATCCAGCCCTGAGTTGGCTGAAGTGAACGGGGATACAAGGTTAGAGGATAGATCAATAGAGAAGCAATGGTGGGCAGTCTGTGGTTAACAGAAGAAGGTGGGGAAAATATCAACCTTAAATCACTGCACAAAGATATGTGGCAGGTCACATAATTGGCCAGAATATAAATAATGGCAGAGAATGACAAAGGTTAATCAGGGGAAAGAGGAAGCTAGCTGAAAATGTAAAAACAGATTCAAGGGTTTCTGCAGGTATTTAAAAAGGAAAAGAGGAAGTAAAGTGAATTTGGTCCTCCAGAAAGTGACAATGAGGAGTTAATAGTCGATAATAAGGAAATGGTGATGCAATGAAATGCTTCACTCTTCACTATAGAAGATGTAAATACATTCCAGTCATAGCTGTAAATGAGGTGGTGGATGGGAGAGAGGAACTTGGCGAAATTTCAATCACTAGGGAAGCGGTAGTGAGCAAACTGATGGTTTTGGGGCTGACAGGTGTCTCTGAGTGCTGATGGACTTCAATTTTGGGTCTTTTAGAAATGGCTAATGAGGCAGTGTGTTGGTGTTAATTTTCCAAAATTCGCTAGATTCTGAAAGATTCCATCAGAATACAAATTAGCAGGGGGACACAGTGGTTAGCACTGCTGCCTCAGGACGCCGAGGACCCGGGTTCAATCCCGGCCCTGGGTCACTGTCCGTGTGGAGTTTGCACATTCTCCTCGTGTCTGCGTGGGTCTCACCCGCACAACCCAAAGATGTGCCTGGTAGATGAATTGGCCACACTAAATTGCCCCTTAATTGGGGGAAAAAAGAATTGGGTACTCTAAATTAAAAAAAAAAAAATACTGTAGCAAATATCTACTGAAAAAGTGAGAGGGTTTCGCCAATTCATTGGAGTTCTTTGAAGGATTACACTTGTAATCACCGCCCCCCCCCCCCCCCCCCCCCCCCCCCCACACACGCAGACACACACACACAGACACACACACACAGGCCCTGTAGGACGGAGCATAATGTGGGAAAATGTGAAGTTGTTATGGAGGATGGAGTATATTGTGGGAAAATGTGACGTTGTTCACTTTGACACACACTGTGATCAATCCCACACACACTCTAATCATTCCCCCCCCCCCCCACACGTCCTGAATTCAATTCCCCCCTCCCCACACACAGTAATTAATTCCCCCCTCCCCACACACTAGTCAATCCCTCTCCCCCCACACAGTGTAATCAATCCCTCCCTCCCCACACAGTGTAATCAATCCCTCTCCCCACACACACGATAATCAATCCCTCTCTCCGCACACACTGTAATCAGTCCCCCCTCCCCACACACACTGGAATAAATTCCCCCCTCCCCACACAGTGTAATCAATCCCTCCCTCCCCACACACTGTAATCAATCCCTCCCTCCCCACGCACTGTAATCAATCCCTCTCTCCCCACACACTATAATCAATCCCTCCCTCCCCACACACTGTAATCAATCCCTCCCTCCCCACACGCAATGTAATCAATCCCTCCATCCCCACACACACTTTTCATCAATTTCCCCCCCCCCTCACACATGCACTGTAATCACTCACTCAAACTCTCTCTCTCACACACACAGTAATCCATCCCCTCCCCACACATACCGCAATTAATAAATACCCTTTTGACAGGGTCACCTGGACTCGAAACGTTAGCTCTTTTCTCTCCCTACAGATGCTGCCAGACCTGCTGAGAATTTCCAACATTTTCTCTTTGGTCTGTAATTAATACCCCCCTCACATATACACACTGTAATCAATATCAAAGCCCCCCCCCCCCACACACACACAATCAGTCTCTCTTTCCCCCCCCCTTTCCGTACACACAGCTCGTCCTGTTGGTGTGTGCCTGTGGCCCTCCAGGCAACATTTTTAAATGATCTTGAGAAGAGGAAAAGCATTCCTGAGACCTGTGGTGGGCAGTGTGGGATGCCCCTGGGCCTCTGTGCAGGATGCAGTCTCAGGTGAAAGGGAGCTTGTGATCTCCATCATTGTTTCTGTGACCCTCATCTCGGGTCATGACCCATAGTTTGGGACTTGCAGACCTAGACGATATAGCATTAAAAGTTTTTTTAAATGTTTAATACTGCCACATTGTATGTTAAACATTGTATGTTAAACATTAAAGATTTGAGGGAAGAATCTGCAGTGTACGTTCATGTCATATAACCAGCATTTTTTTATCTCTTGTAGTCTGATCCTCTTGGCTTAAATGCAACTGTAGAATCGGGTGAGGGAGATTCAGCAGCTGATAGTAGACAACGGAAGCGGCGACATTCTGAGGATACCCAGCAGCAGTCAGCAAACAGCTTCAAAAAACCCAGGGTAAGTTTTATGTGATGTTTGAATGCCGGTTGCAAAAAGAAAACTTTGTATTCTCTCCCACCTATGTAAAAGTCAATGAACCTTTTATGCTCCTTTTACTTTGGAAACCCAGAATTCATCAACAGAACTGTAGTGTAAATGGCTTTTTGCTGTCATCTAAATGAGATAGATGGTCATGGAATATAGAATCATGTCTTTGTGTAGCAACATACAAGGAAGTGATTTACACCATTGTCTGCTCTTCAGCAGAGCTGACCAATTATTCCCAGTCCTCTGCTTCTTTATCATAGCCCTGTAGATTTTTCAACTTATTTATCCAATTCCCTTTGAAAGATGGTCATGGAATGTAGAATCATGTCTTTGTGCAGCAGCATACAAGGAAGTGATTTACAACTTATTTATCCAATTCTCTTTAAAAGTATTGATTGAATCTGCTCCCACCACCCTTTCAGTGCAGTTGATGTAGTCTACATGGACTTCAGTAAGGCTTTTGACAAGGCCCCACATGGGAGACTGATCAAGAAAGTAAGAGCCCATGGGATCCAGGGCAATTGCCAAATTGGATCCAAAATTGGCTAATTGACAGGAGGCAGAGGATAATGGTCAAAGATTATTTTTGTGTTTGGAATCCTGTGTCCAGCGGTGTACCACCGGGATCGATGCTGGTTCTCTTGCTGTTTGTAGTGTATATTAATGATCTAAACGTGAATGAGGGAGGTAAGATCAGTAAGGACACAGATGACAAAAATATTATTGGTGTTGTAAATAGCAAGGAGGAAAGCTTCAGATTTCAGGACACTAGAGATCGTCAGATGGGCAGAACAGTGGCAAATGGAATTTAACCCTGAAAAGTGTGAGGTGATGCATTTTGGGAGGACAGAAGCACGCTCGGAAGTACAGAGGATCAGAGGGACTTTGGGGTGCATGCCATAGATCCTTGAAGGCACCAGGATAGGTAATAAGATGGTTAAGAAGGCATATGGGATGCTTGCCTTTATTTGCTGAGGCATGGAATATCAGAGCAGAGAGGTTATGATGAAGCTGTTTGAAACACTTATTAGGCAACAGTTAGAGTACCGTGTGCAGTTCTGGTCGCCACACTATAGGAAGGATGTGATTGCAGTAGAAAGAGTGCAGAGGAGATTCACCAGGATGTTGCCTGGACTGAGCGTTTCAGCTATGAAGAGAGACTGGTTAGGCTGTGGGTGTTCCACTTAGAGTAGAGAAGGTCGAATGGGGGTCATAATCAAGCTGACCAAAATTATGAGGGATAAAGTTGGGGTAGAATCATAGAATCCCTACTGTGCAGAAGCAGGTCATTCGACCCATTGAGTCTGTACCGACCCTCCGACAAGCACCTTACCAAGGCCCAATCCCCACCCTATCCCATAAGCCCACCTAGCCTTTGGACACTTAGGGGCAATTTAGCATGGCCAAACCACCCAACCCAGGCATTTTCAAAGTCGGGGTCGCGACCCGCAGGTGGGTCGCAGGTGGGTGTCGGAAGGGCCGTGGAGGCGTCCGTCGTGGCGCTCCCGATTGCGCAAATTTGCACGCGGCAGCCGCAGCATCCGGCTTTTAACTATGCCGGCTGCGAGCGGCCTTCAAAATGAAGGCCACAACCATATTAAAAAATGCGGGCGCACTGCGCATGCATGCCCGCTCATCGGTGCACGTGCCCAGAACTACCGTGGAACTACGCAAATTTGCGCAATCTGAGACGCTGGGGAAGATTCTTTATTAAATTTAATGCAATGTTCCTGCCTGAAAGGAGGCAGAGAGGTCACACACTCCGAACATCGACGTCACGTGCTTTGGGAGCGATTGCGATTCCTCCATTTTGTCAGCAGCAAACAAGGTAAGAGAAAATGGTGAGACACGAAGGTCGGCCAGCGTGGGTCCCGAAGGTTGGCCGGTTGATAGAAATGAGTCCCGGAAAACAAGTTTGAAAAACACTGACCTAACCTGCATGTCTTTGGGACTGTGTGAGGAAATCCACGCAGACACTGGGAGAATGTGCAAAGTCCACAGATTATCACCCAAGCTCAGAATTGAACCCGGGTCCCTGCTGCTGTGAGTGAGCGGTGCTAACCACTGTGCCACCCTTAGATCGGAAGGAACTTTTCCCCTTAGAGTGGTCAGTAACCGGGGGAATAGATTTAACGTGAGGGGATTTGAGGAAAAACTTTCACTCGGAGGGCTGTGGGAATCTGGAACTCACTGTGTGAAAGGTGGTAGAGGCAGGAACCCTCTCAACATTTAAGAAGCATTTAGCTGAGTACTTGAAACGCCACAGCATATAAGGCCACGGACTGAATGCTGGAAAATGGGATTGGAATAGTTAGGTGCTTGATGGCCAGCTCAGACACGATGGACCGAAGGACCTCTTTGTGCTGTAAAACTCTTAAGACTCTGACAGTACATTCCAGATCATAACTAGCTGCATATAAAGGAATTTTCTCATTTCACCTCTGGTCTTTTGCCTCTGTTCAAACCCAACTTGTTAAGTCACTTGATATAACTGAAGGCCCTCGCATCATTGTAGTAAATCTTTGTAGAACATGGTCTATTTTTAGATTATCCTTGTTTTCATCATCAGAGAATACAATGTCCTTTTCCATGGGTATGCTATGGACATCACCACACCTCTCTCGACTCTTTCATTGTCTCCCAAGTTGTCAGACTGCTCTCGGCACTCAATACTGGATGGTCAGAAATTTTCTCTCTCTAAATATTGGAAGACAGAAGCCAATGTCTTTGACCCAACCTCTCCCTGACAACTGTATCAGTCTGTTTGCAGTATTTTGACCTTGAGATGAGCTACATATCTATGCCAGCTCTAAGACTGCCTATTGGGCAGCACGATGGCACAGTGGTTAGCACTGCTGCCTCACAGCTCCAGGGACCCAGGTTCAATTCCGGCCTTGGGTGACTGTGTGGAGTTTGCACTTCCTCCCCGTGTCTGCGTGGGTTTCCTCCGGGTGCTCCGGTTTCGAGATGGTGGGTGACTTGGAGTTAAACCTCCAGGTGGTGATGTTCCCATGTATCTGCTGCCCTTATCCTTCTAGGTGGTAGTGGTCGTGGGGAACTCACAATAGTTCCAAAAACATGTAGCAAGGCAGAGAGTAAAGAAATAGTCAGGAACACAACTTCAGGAACTGCAGCGAATGGCAAACTACAAGAAGTAGACTAGTTAAACCAAAAATGAAAAATAATAAACAAGCAAAAAAAAACATCAGTCCTGAGGGAATAGCTCATAGGTTAGGAGGAATAGCTCAATTAACAGTTCTATATACTACTGCATGGAGTATAAGGAATAAACTAGATGAGCTGCAGGCACAAATGCAAATTGAATATTAATTAAGATGTAGTAGCTACTACAGAGGCATGGCTGCAGGATGGTCAGGACTGGAAACTAAATATAGTTGATTATAAAGTTTACAGGAGAGACGGTGGCATAGTGGTATTGTTCCTGAACTAGTAATCCAAAGACGCAGAGTCATGCTGCGGGGACCCAAGTTCAAATCCCACCATGACCGATGGTAAAATTTGAATTCAATAAAAAAATCTGGATTTACCGGTGACCATGAAACCATTGCCAATTGTTGTAAAAACCCATCTGGTTCACTAATGTCCTCTAGGGAAGGAAATCTGTTCTCCTTACCTGGTCTGGCTAATATACTCTTCAAAATGCCCTCCGGGATCGTAAATAAATGCTGGCCCAGCCAGCAATGGTCACAACTCGTGAGTTGGCAGAGGGGGTGGTTAGAAATACTATCATCTCGATGGTGAGGGAGGATATAAATGGCTCCAAATAAGGGGCAATTTCATGTGGCCAATCCACGCTCACTGCACATCATTTGGGTTGTGGGGGTGAGACCCAAGCAGACACTGGGAGAATGTGCAAATTCCACACAGACAGTGACCCAGGGCAGGGATAGAACCCGAGTCCTCGGGGCTCTGAGGCAGCAGTGCTAATCACTGTGCCACCGTGTCATCTGTGAGGGAGGATATAATGAGCGGATAGCATCCAGTACAGACCATATGGGTGGAACTGAGGAACAAAAAAGGATCTAAAATTGAGTAATGGGCGTTGTATATCTACCCCCTGGTGGCAGTGAAATAAATTTAGAGTACCAGTTATTTTTTTCCAATTAAGGGGCAATTTTGAATGGCCAATTCACCTAACCTGCACAGCTTTGGGTTGTGGGGGTGAAGCCCATGCAGACATGGGGAGAATGTGCAAACTCCACACGGACAGTGACCCGGGGCCGGAATCGAACCTGGGCCCTCGGCGCCCTAGGCAGAAGTGCTAACCATTGTGCCACTGTGCCTCCCGTAAAACAGAGTTGTATTAATGGGGATTTCAATTTGCACTTAGATTGGGAGAGGGAGACCAGCATATGTCAAAAAAGTAGTGAACTTCTGGAATATGTTCAGGGTAGTTTCCTGCAGCAATATGTTTTTCAAAAATAATCTTTATTGTCACAAGTAGGCTTACATTAACACTGCAATGAAGTTACTGTGAAAAGCTCCTAGTTGCCACATTCCGGCGCCTGTTCGGGTAACAGAACAGATGCAACAAGGAGACGGGCGATATTAGATTTAGTTATGAGTAGTTAGCTAAATTTAAATAGTAGCCTAACTGTGCACGAACATTTATCAAATAGTGATCACAACATGATTGAATTCAGTGTAGCGTTTGAAAGTGAAAAGCACGATTCAGGTACGAGAATTTTAGACTTTGGTAAGGCTGACTTTAACAGGATGAGTCCATGGTAAACTGGGAAGATCTGTTAATGGATCAAATTACTAAGATCAGTGGAGAATAATAAAAGAATCATTTAACGAGATACAGACCAAGTATATACCCCTGAGTGGAAAAGGTTCCACAAAAAAAACAGCCAGGAACAACTGAAGAGGTTAGGGACAGCATAAAACTACAAGAAAGGACTTACAAAAATGGAAAACACAACACAGATCCGGATGAAAGGGATAGATACAAAGATCAACTCTAAAACAGCTTATAAAGGAAAAGTGGGTGGTCGAGCAATAGCGGCCCACTAAAAGTTGAAAATGGAGATATTGTCAGTGACAATGGAATAGCGAAATGGTAGACATGTTTGCCTCAGTATGTATTTACAGTTGAAAAGGAGGATAATTTGCCGGAAGTCCCAAAGAAATTAATAGTTGATAAAGGACAGGGACTTAATGTAAGTAACATAAGTACAGCATCAGTAACCATGAAATTAATGGAACTAAAGTGACAATTCCCTAGCACTTGACAGTTTCCATCTGACTGTGTTAAAGAAACTAGGAGAATACATTGCAGATGCCCTAATAATAATCTTTAATAAGACTTCCCTAGATTCAGGAGTAGTCTCTCTGGATTAGAAAATTGCACACCACTTAACAATTTAAGAATGGTGAAAGGGGGAAACCAGGGATTACAGACTGGTTGGCCTAACATCTGTGGGGGGCAATTTCTATAGTCTATAATCAAGAAAGGGGTAACTGAACAACTCAAAAAATGTTGGTCGATCAGGGAGAGCTAGTATGGATTACTGAAGGACAGGTCATGCCTGACTAATACTGAGTTTTTTGAAGAGATGAGTAAGCTAGTGGGTAGGGAAATATCTATGGATGTTATTTATATGGACTTTCAGAAGGCATTTGATAAAATTCCACATAAGAGACTGTTAACTGAGGTGGAAGCCCAAGGAGTTGAGGGCAAATTATTGACATAGTGTTATAACCTGCCTGCTTACCACTGGCTGGGGACTAATGGCAATTCCACAATCCTTTGGGAGTATGAGCTTCCCCAGTGAGATGGGCAGAGAAATCATTACCAGATTCCCTGCATAAATAAAGCTGGCCAGTTTGGAACCAGCTAGAGTGGAGTGAGCAGCAAGGGAGTTGCTGCAGCTGCTGTATATAAATGTAATTATAAATAATGTTATTTCTTTCTATCCTTCAACTCGTGCTGGATTCTTCGTAGCCCTCACAAAACTGGCGAGGAGGGTTAAAGTGGCTAGCTGTCTATGCTGCTGAAGCCACCTCCCTGTATTTTTGTTGGATACAGGTTGGAAGTTGTTTTTCTGTTACACCATGCCTCTGTATGGACGTTTGGATGTTTTTGATGCTGCGCTGGAAAGTTGGAACCAGTACGCACAACGGATGCGTTACTATTTCCGGGCAAACAACATCACCGAAAACGAGCGCCAGGTGGTCATTTTGCTCACCTCCTGCGGCCCGCATATGTTGGGGTGATTAGGAGTCTTACGTACCCAGCTGCACTGGACACCAAGGCATTTGATGAGCTTGTGAACTTAGTGGGGCAACATTTTAACCCAACCCCGTCCACGATAGTCCAGCGTTACCGGTTTAATACCGCTGAGAGGACCCCAGGAGAATCCCTTGCCGAGTTTCTATCCAGGATGCAGGATTGCGGAGTACTGTGACTATGGTGAGACCAAATGTTATGCGACCGTTTGGTTTGCGGTATTAACAATGCGGCCACCCAGAGAAAGTTGTTAGCTGAGCCAACATTGTCTTTTCAACAGGCCATTCAAATAGTATTGTCCCGAGAGAGTGCAGAACGGCGAGTGCAGGAGCTACAGGGAATGGAGGTGCACGCATTGGGGAGCAATCCCTTCCGTCCAAAAGCGTCTCCCCGCACCCCTGCGGTACCTTGGGCGAGGCGACGTCCGTATCAGTGGCCGTCGGATGTTCCTCCCCAAAGGGAGCCTTCTCCAGAACCAATCGATGAAAAGACATGTCCGTGTCGGACTTGTGGGTGCCGACCCTGTCGCGGTTGCCGGTCCTGGGGACGCCAGAGGTACCGTTGTTCCGAGAGAAACTGGGGCCAGCCCAGGGGCCGTACCTTCCATTTGGATGAACCTACGGCGACTACTCCCGAGGACGTGGAGACGGAGGACGACTGTCTGCAGCTGCATTGTGTGGCAGCTCCCCATGTGGCCCCCATTAAGGTGACAGTACGGGTCAATGGTCACCCGTTTGCGATGGAGTTGGACACTGGCGCAGCGGTCTCCGTGATCGCCCAGAGGACATTCGACCGCATCAAGCAGGGTATACAGACCCTTGCATTAACCGACACGCTGGCCAGGTTAGCCACCTACACGGGGGAACCATTGGACATTGCAGGAACTACGATGACCCTTGTTGTTTATGGACGCCAGGAGGGGCGTTTCCCACTTAACGTGGTGCCCGGCCACAGGCCCAGCCTGTTGGGTCGGGACTGGTTGCGCCATTTGCTGCTGCAGTGGCAGCACATCCTCCAAACAGGTTCTGGAGGGTTGACTGAGGTGCTAGGACGATACCCAGATGTATTCCAGCCCGGTTTGGGGAAAATAAAAGGGGCCGGAGCCCGTATCCAAGTCGAACCAGGAGCCATGCCGTGCTATTTCCGGGTCCGCCCGGTGCCTTATGCCTTGCTCGAGAAGGTAGTAGGGGAGCTCACTCGTTTGGAGACCTTGGGTATTATCAGGCCCGTCTGTTTCGCTGACTGGGCAGCACCAATTGCACCCGTAATGAAGCCAGATGCCACAGTTCGCTTGTGCGGCGACTATAAACTTACAGTGAATACGGCTTCCCGGCTCAACCCAATGCGTCGCATAGAGGATCTCTACGCGAAGCTTGCAGGCGGACTCTCGTTCACAAAATTAGATATGAGTCACGCCTGCCTACAGTTGGAGCTGGACCCTGCCTCCCAGCCATATGTAACTATCAGCACACACCGGGGCCTGTATGAATATACATGGTTGCCCTTTGGGGTATCCTCTGCCTACGCTATTTTTCAATGCGTCATGGAGGGCATCTTGAGAGGTTTACCGCATGTCGCTCTCTGCTTAGATGACGTTTTGATTACAGGGACGTCGAGCAGGAATATTTGGAAAATTTGGAGGCTGTCCTCAGGCGCATTTCAGAGGCTGGAGACCGTTTACGTCGCACAATGGTATTGGGTGGACCGCGAAGGTTTGCACCCCGTCGCAGAGAAGGTGCGCGCAATTCAACAGGCCCCGCCCCGACTGACACTTCGCACCTTCGTTCTTTTCTCGATCTCGTAATCTATTACGGGAAGTTCCTCCCCAATATGGCAACTACGCTGCACCTTCTGCTAAAGAAGATTCACATCTGGGTTTGGGGTCGGCCGCAAGAAACACGCTTTCCGGCGGGTAAAACAACAATTGTCGTCGTCTGGGTTACTAACCCACTATGATCCTGGAAAGCCTTTGCTCACCACGTGTGATGCATCCCCGTATGGTATTGGGGCCGTCCTGTCCCACAAGATGGAGAACGGGACCGAGCAGCCGGTAGCTTTCGCCTCCCGCACATTGACTGCAGCGGAAAAGAGATACGCGCAGATCGAGAAGGATGGCCTGGCTGTGGTCTTTGCGGTGAAACGCTTCCACCAGTGTGCATGGCTGCCACTTCACCATTGTGACTGATCATAAGCCTCTGCTGGGACTTTTCCGAGAGGATAAGCCAATACCGCCCATTGCTTCCGCACGGATCCAGCGCTGGGCTTTGTTGCTTGCCACCCATGAGTATTCTCTGGAGCACAAACCAGGAACCCAGATAGTGAATGCCGACGCACTGAGCCGATTGCCTTTATCGACCGGCCCCATGTCGACCCCCACGACCGTTGAGGTGGTTACAACCCTAAATTTTATGGACTCCTTGCCTGTCACGGCATCACAGATCCGTGAGTGGACCCAGACGGAGCCAGTCCTGTCAAAGGTTCGGCACATAGTCCTGTATGGTTGGCAGCATAGACAGCTCCCAGGCGAGTTGCGGGCATTTTCCTCCAAGCTGTCAGAATTTAGCGTGGAAGACAGAATCCTCTTGTGGGGGACGCATGTGATTGTCCTGGAAAAAGGATAGGAGCTGATACTAAGGCACTAGCACAATGGGCATCCGTGTGTGACCAAAATGAAAATGTTGGCCCGGAGTTATGTCTGGTGGCCAGGCCTCGTCACCGACATTGAGAAGGTGGCCCAAAACTGCACCATTTGCCAGGAGCACCAGAAGCTTCCGCCGGCCGCGCCCCTACATCACTGGGAATGGCCAGGGCGGCCTTGGGCGCGCTTGCATGCGGATTTCGTCGGCCCTTTTCAAGGATCCAAGTCCCTTCTATTAATCGATGCCCAGTCTAAATGGTTAGAGGTGCATAATATGGTAGACGTAACGTCCTGGTCAACAATCGAGAAGATGCGTTTGTCTTTCAGTAAGCATGGCCTCAACGAGGTGCTGGTCACGGACAATGGCACTCCGTTCACAAGTGAGGAGTTTGCGAGGTTCATGAAGATCAACGGCATACGCCACATCCAGACCGCCCCATACCACCCTGCTTCAAATGGCGGAGCGCGCAGTGCAGACATTCAAACGAGGCCTAAAGAAGCAGTCTTCCGGTTCTATGGACACGAGACTGGCTAGTTTTTGGTTTTCATATCGGACCACTCCACATGCGGTGACTGGGGTAGCTCATGCGGTGACTGGTGTAGCTCCCGCGGAACACCTAATGGGCCGGAGACTTCGCACCCGCCTTAGCATGGTTTTCCCGGACATTGGCGCAAAAGTACGCCGCACTCAAGAACGGCAGGGACATGGTTTTTCTTGGCATCGGTCGATTTGGCAGTTTGCGCCCAGTGTTCGTTCGAAATTTTGCTGGTTGTGCCCAGTGGGTCCCTGGCGTTATCTTTCGCCGAACGGGCCCTTTCTCTTACTCGGTGCAAGCCCAGGGTCGTCTCCAGCGCAAGCATGTAGACCACGTTCAGTCCAGAATCTCTTCCAAAGATTCCCTGCCCCCGGAGCTCATTTCTACAGCCACAGAGACTAGACACGGTGGAGAGTATTCCTCACAATCTTCCTCTGGTGCCACACACAAAGCCTGCACAGGTCGTTGCAGAACCGCGTGGAGACAGAGACGCTGAGATGACGGAGGCAGTGGACTCCGACTCCGAGATGGAGACACAGGACGCCTCAGAGGGGGAGACCTCAGGACCACGGGCCGTGGATGTACTACCGTTACTCCATTCATCACGGAAGCACTGTTCTCCGTCTCGGTACACGCCACCCGATGCAGTGCCTCGTGCAAATGGTGTCCGGCTTATGACAAAACGAGTCCGACGCCCTCCTTCACTAGGGTCTTTGGTGGATTCCTTGGACTTTGAGGGGGGAGGGATGTTATAACCTGCCTGCTTACCACTGGCTGGGGACTTATGGCAATCCCGCAATCGTTTGGGAATATACGTTTCCCCAATGAAGGGGGCGGAGAAATCATGAGCAGATTCCCTGCATAAATAAAGCTGGCCAGTTTGGAACCAGCTAGAGAGGCGTGAGCAGCAAGGGAGTTGCTGCTGCTGTTGTGTGTATATATATGTTATTGTAAATAAATGTTGTTTCTTTCTATCCTTCAACTCGTGCTGGATTCTTCGTGGCCTTCACAAAACATAGTAGGAAATTGATTGAGTGGCAACAGAGTAGGGATATTGGGTAATTACTCTAATTGGCAGGAGGTGACTAGTGGTATACCACAGGGATCTGTGTTGGGACCTCAAATTATTCACATTATTCATTGATGACTTGGATGATGGCATAGAAAGTCATATATTCAACTTGCTACTGAAGATACAAAATTAGGTGACATTGCAAAGAGTCCAGATGATAGCATAACATTGCAAGGAGATATTGGCAGACAAGGTGAATGGGCAAAATTGTGTAATATGGAATTTAATGTCAGCAAGTGTTATCCATTTTGTGGTATCCATTTTGGACCAAAAAAGAATAGGGCAAGGTGTTTTCTAAATACCTGATTGAGGGTCCCAGAAGAGGGGGAGGAATGATGTTGCTGAGAGCCACCACCATCACATGCCCTCCCCGACAACCCCTTCTGTGACTAAACCCTCTCTCGTCATTACTTACCTCTGGTCTTAGTCATTTTGTGGGGCTGGTTTAGCACAGTGGACTAAACAGCTGGCTTGTAATGCAGAACAATGCCAGCAGCGCGGATTCAATTCCCGTACCGGCCTCCCCGAACAGGCGCTGGAATGTGGCGACTAGGGGCTTTTCACAGTAACTTCATTGAAGCCTACTTGTGACAATAAGGTATTATTATTATTAGAGGTTTGGAACACTCCCAAGCAGCAGTTGAAGCTAGAACAGTTGTTCATTTTAAATCTGAGATACATATCTTTGTGCAGAAAATATATTCAGGGATATAGGCCACATTGCAGTATCCAGTGCCTTCAGCCTTTTCTTGGTATCATGAGGGACGATATCACGAGGGGTGAATCAAATTGGCTATAGACTGACATCTGTGATGCTGGGGACCTCTGGAGGAGACCGAGATGGATCATCCACTCAGCACTTCTGGCTGAAGATTATTGTGAATGCTTCAGCTTTGTCTTTTGCACAGATGTGCTGGGGGATATTTGTGGAGCCTCCTACTCCATGAGTTGTTTAATAGTCCACCACCATTCACAACTGGATTTGGCAGGCTGGTGACAGTGAACTTTACACACAAATAGTGGGACAGAACACATCCACATCCGGCGTGAGACACAGCCAAAGTGAGTTTGAAACTCGGAATTTGAAACAGAATCGGAATTCGGTGCAGAGCGGGAAGAGATGCTTTTTCTCCTTGCTTTGCACTTTTAAAATCACCAGTAAGTAGTCTTGCCCTGCTGTGGCAGATGAGGCTACAAGGGAGTGCGCTGATTGGTAAGTAGTAGGTAAAGTCGGTAAGTCTTTGAAACTTTTATCACTTATGGTTTGAAAATACATTTTGTGGTTTATAGTCTTAAGGGCTATAATTGGCAGTAACGAGGACAAGGAAAGAAGAGCCATAGAGAATTGTATATAATCTAATATCAAGCATCTTCCAAAGGTTTAATTTAAAGGGGTAAATCATGGCAGGAATGCTGAAAACCGTGGTTTGCTCCTTTTGCTCCATGTGGGAAGCCAGGAACATTTCCAGTACCCGGGGCCACCATGTGTGCAGGAAGTATCTCCATCTACAGCTCCTGGAAGTCCGGATTTCGGAGCTGGAGCGGCGGCTGGGGACACTGTAGAGCATCTGTGAAGCGGAGAGTGTCGTGGATAACATGTATAGAGAGGTGGTCACATCACAGGTTCAGACTCCAGAGGCAGGTAGGGAATGGGTGACCACCAGGCAGAACAAGAGAGCTATACAGCAGTGCAGGAAGCTCCTGTGACCCTTCCCCTGCAAAACGGATATACTGCTTTGGATACTGGTAAAGGGAATGACCCCTCAGGGGAAAGCAGCGACAGCCAAATTCATTGCACCACAGTTGGTTCTGCTGCAGTATGGAGGAGTAAAATGTGTGAGAAAGCAGTAGTCATAGCAGATTCAATTGTGAGAGGAATATATACTTGTTTCTGTGGTTGCAAATGAGACTCCAGGATGGCATGTTGCCTCCCTGATGCTCGGGACAAGGATGTCTTGGAGCGGTACCGGGCAGGACATTCTGGAAGGGGAGGCTGAACAGCCATGGTCGTGATACACATTGGTACAAACGACATAGGTTAAAAAAAGGGATGAGGTCCTAAAAGCAGAATATAGGGAGTTAGGAAGAAAGTTGATAAGTCGGACCTCAAAGGTAGTGATCTCAGGATTACTATCAGTGCCGTATGCTAGTCAGAGTAGAAATAGCAGGGAGTTGGGAACCTATGCAAGGAGTCAGAGGAGGAGGGAAAAGGACCAAAACAAGCAACAGAAAGGGGAATATGAAAAATGATAGGCAGAGAAACCAAGGGCCAGATTCAATCAATGCAAAATGTTGGGAATGGGACAAGTTGTGTTGAAAAGTTGTATGGGACAAGTTGTGTTGGACGGAACATTCGCAGTAAATGGATGAACTGATCGAGCAAAAAGGTGTAAATGGGTATGATATAATCGGGATTATGGAGACATAGCTACAGGGTGACCAGGATTGGGAACTGAACATCTAGGAAATTAAAATCACTTATTGTCACAAGTAGGCTTCAAATGAAGTTACTGTGAAAAGCCCCTAGTCGCCTCATTCCGGCGCCTGTTCGGGGAGGCTGGTACGGGAATTGAACCGTGCTGCTGGCCTGCCTTGGTCTGCTTTAAAAGCCAACGATTTAGCCCAGTGTGCTAAACCAGCCCCTGTGTATTCAGTATTTAAGATGGACAGATGAGGAAAAGACAGTGGAGTTGCATTACTGGTTAATGATAAAATTAATGCAATAATGAGGAAGGATATTAGCTCCAACAATGTGGAATCTGTATGGGTCGAGAAACACCAAAGGGCAAAAAACGTTAGTGGCCGTTGTTTCTTGACGTAGAGGTGATGTTTGGAATGGCATTAAACAGGATTAACCAAAGTTAGAGAAGCATGCAATAAAGGAACATCTGTAATTATGGGTGATTTTAATCGACATAAAGATTGGGCAAACCAAATTAGTCACAATACTGTAGAAGCGGAATTCTGAAGTGTATACGGGATGGTTTTCTGGACCAATAAGTTGAGGAACCAACTAGTGAACAGGCCATCCTAGACTGGATACTGTGTAATGAGAACGGAATCATTGGCCATCTAGTTGTGGGAGACCCCTTGGGGATGAGTGATCATAATATGATAGAATTTTTCATCAAGGTGGTGAGTGAAGTAGTTGATTCTGAGACTAAGCTCCTGAATCTTAATGAAGGAAACTACGATGATATGAGGCACGAGTTGGCTGTAATCGATTGGGAAACGCTACTTAAAGGGATGACTGTGGATAGGCAATGGCAAACATTCAAGGAGCGCATAGGGGAACTGCAATAATTGTTTATTCCTGTCTGGCACGAAAATAAAACTATAATAGTCTGCCTTCCTGCTTTTGATAGCAAACCATGGCTTACAAGGGAAATTAGAGATAGTATTCGATTCAAGGAAGAAGCATAAAATTGGCCAAGAAAAATTACAGGTCTGAGGATTGAGAACAGTTTAGAATTCAACAAAGGAAGACCAAGGGGTTGATTAAGAAGAGGAAAAGAGAATACGGGTGTAAACTGACTGTAAAAGTTTCTATAGGTACGTGAAGAGAAAAAGATTGGTGAAGACTAATGTCAGAAACAGGGATGAAGAAATGGTTGAGCAACTAAATACAATATTTGGTTCTGTCTTCACAAATAAGATACCAGAAATGTTCAGGATTGCAGGGTTTAGTGAGAGGGAGGAACTGAAGGAGATCAATATTAGTAGAGAAATAGTGTTGGGGAAATTGATGGGCTTGAAGGCCGTTAAATCCCCAGGGCTTGATAATCTGCATCCCAGAGTGCTTAAGGAAGTGGCGCTAGAAATGGTGGTTGCATTGGTGGTCATCTTCCTGGATTCTATAGACTCTGGAACAGTTCCTGCAAATTGGAGGGTAGCTAATGTAACCCCACTATTTAAAAAAGGGGTTAGAGAGAAGCAGGGAATTATAGACCGGTCAGCTTGATGTCGGTAGTGGGGAAAATTCTAGAATCTATTATCAAAAGATTTTATTGCAGAGCACTTAGAAAACAGTGGCAGTGAAATCATGCTTGACAAATCTACTGGAATTCTTCAAGTATGTAATTAGTAGAGATGATGAGGGGGAGCCAGTCAGTGTGGTTTATTTGGATTTTCCGAAGGCTTTTGACAAAGCCCCGCATAAGAGATTAGTGTGTACAATTAAAGCACGTGGGATTAAGGGGAGTGTATTGAGATGAATAGAAAACTGGTTGGCAGACAGGAAACAAAAGAGTAGCAATTAATGAATCTTTTTCCAAATGGCAGGCAATGACTAGTCGGGTATCACAGGGATTGGTGATGGTATCTGAGCTATTCACAATATATATTAATGCTTTGGATGAGGGAACAAAATGTAATATCTCCAAATTTGCGGGGTGGCACAGTGGTTAGCACTGCTACCTCATAACGGCAAGGACCCAGGTTCGATCCGGGTCACTGTCCGTGTAGAGTTTGCACATTCTCCTTGTGTCTGCGTGGGTCTCACCCCCACAACCCAAAGATGTGCAGGGTAGGTGGATTGGTCATGCTAAATTGGCCATTTAATTGGAAAATAAAATTGCAGATGAAACAAAGTTGGGTGGGAGGGTGAACTATGTGAGGATGCAGCGTGATTTGGACAATTTGGGTGAGTGGGCAAATGAATGGCAGGTGCAGTATAATTTGGATAAATGCGAGGTTATTGACTTTGGTATCAAAAGCGGGAAGGCAGTTTATTATCTGAATCGCCATAAATCAGGAGAGGGGAATGTGCTTGTACATTCTGGATGTCCTCGTACACCAGTCGCTGAAGGTAAACATGCAGGTACAGTAGGTGGTAAAGAATGAAAATGATATGCTAGCCTTCATTGCGAGAGGATTTGTGTACAGGAGCAGGGATGTCTTGCTGCAATCATACAGGGTCTTGGTGAGGGCAGATCTGGAATATTGTGTGCAGTTTTGGTCTTCATATCTGAGGACGGATGTTCTAGCTATAGAGGGTGTGCAGCAAAGGTTTACCAGACTGATTCCTGGGATGGTAGGATGGACATATGAGGAGTGATTGAGTTGGTTAGGATTATTTTTACGTGTTCAGAAGAATGGAGATGGGGAATCTCATAGAAACCTGTAAAATTCTAACAGGGCTGGATAGGGCAGATGCAGGAAGGATGTTCCCGATGGTGGGGGTGTGCAGAACCAGGGGTCGCAGACTGAGGATACGGGGTGGACCATTTAGGACTGAGATGAGCAGAAATTTCTTCTTCCAGAGAGTGCTGAGCCTCTGGAATTTGTTACCACAGAAAGTAGTTGAGGCCAAAACATTGTTTTCAAGAGACAGTTAGTTATAGCGCTTCGGGCTAAAGGGATTAAAGAATATGGGGGGGAAGGCGGGATTAGGTTATTGAATTGGATGATCTGCCATGATCATAATGAATGGCGGAGCAGGGTAAGTTCTTCACGCAGAGAGTGAGTGGGTGCCTGGGACGGGCTGCCAGAGGTGGTGGAAGCAGGCACAATAGCAACATTTAAGAGACATCTGGATGGATACATGAATAGGAAGGAAATAGAGGGATACGCACCGAGTAAGGGCAGAAGTTTTTTTTTAGTTCGGCACCATGATCGGCACAGGCTTTGAGGGCCAAAGGGCCTGTTCCTGTGCTGTACTTTTGTTTGTTCTTTAGACTTGGAAGGGCTGAATGGCATCCTCCTGCTCCTACTTTCTATGTTAAGCAATATTTCAATTTTAAAAGTCTCATCCTTGTTTTCCAAATTCCTCCTTAGCTCTGTAATCTCCTACAACCCTCTGAGATAACGATGTTTCCCCATTTCTACCCCTTGAGCATTCCCGATTTTAGTTGCTCCACCCTTAGAGGCAGCTTCTTATGCTACCAAGGGCCTCAGCTCCAGAATTCACTTTGAAAACCTCTCCATATTTCTCCTCTAAAATATCCCTAAAACCTACATCATTGACTAAGCTTTTGGCCAACTGTCCTAATATCTCCTTATGTGGCTTGGTTTCAAATTTTGGGGCATTTTACAACATTAATGTTGCGCGATATATAAAGATCAGTTGTTCTAGGTAGGGTGAGGTTGGTCAACAGTGTAGGTGGGGTGGTGCTATAATGTAAGTGGAATTTTATGATCAGTCTAAACAGCCAATTAAGAATTAATTTAGCCTATCAGTGTCTCCCCATCTTTATTCCGCGGTCCTTTTTTAAGCGGGTCAACAGTGATCACAGGCTTCGTCTGGGTGGGCAAGACCCTGCGAGTAAGGAAGGCAATGCTTGAGCGGAGTCGGGGAGAGGGCGGGCTGGTGCTGCCAAATTTTAGCAACTATTACTGGGCGGCTAATATAGCCATAATCAGGAAGTGGGTGGTGGGGGAGGGGTCGCATGGGTGCGTATGGAGGCGGCTTCATTTAAGGATACCAGTTTGGGGGTGTTGGTAACTGCGCCTCTGCCGTTCCCGCCGGCACGGTACTCCACCAGTCCAGTGGTGGTGGCAGCCCTGAGAGTTTGGGGCCAGTGGAGGCGGCATGTGGGAGCATCGGTTTAGGCCCCAATCTGTGATAATCACCAGTTTGCCCCGGGGAGTATGGGCGGGGGATTCCGGTTATGATGGAGAGTGGCGATTGAGAGGATGGGGGATATGTTCATAGAGGGAGCTTTCCGAGTATGAAGACGTTGGGAGGAAGAGTTTGGGTTGGCGAGGGGAAACAAATTCAGGTATCTGCAGGTGCGGGACTTCCTTCGTAAACAGGGGTCAACCTTCCCCCTCCTACCACTAAGGGGGATTCAGGACAGGGTAGTTTCCAGAGGGTGGGTAGGAGAAAGGAGCGTCTCGGACATTTATAAGGAGCTTATGGGGTCGGAGGAGACGCAGACCGAGGAGCTGAAATGCTAGTTGGAGGAGGAGCTGGGAGGTGAGATAGAGGATGGTCTGTGGGAAGACGCGTTGGGTAGAGTCAACGTGACTGCAACATGTGCCAGGCTCAGCCTGATCCAATTTACAGTTGTTCACCAGGCTCACATGACAGTGGCCCAGATGAGCAGATTCTTTGGGGTGGAGGACAGGTGCGGGAGGACCGGTGAACCATGTCCACATGTTTTGGACATGTCCAAAGCTCAGGGGATTTTGGCAGGGGTTTGGGGACGTCATGTCCACGGTGTTAAAAACAAAGGTGGCGCTGAGTCCAGAGGTGGCAATTTTCGGGGTGTCAGTAGACCCGGGAATCCAGGAGAAGAAAGAGGCAGACGTTCTGGCGTTTGCTTCCCTGCTAGCCCGGAGATGGATACTATTAGCATTGAGGGACTCAAAGCCTCTGAAATCGGAGACCTGGCTATCGGACATGGCTAGCTTTCTCTGTTTGGAGAAAATCAAGTTCGCCTTGAGAGGGTCACTGTTAGGGTTCACCCGGAGGTGTCAACCGTTCATGGACTTCTTTGCAGGAAATCAATCATCAGCAGACTGGGGGGGAGGGGTGGGGGAGTAGTTTAGATTCGAGTAGGGGATCAATAAGGGTGGGATCTGTACGAGAGGTAAATGGCTTTTGAAATATGTTTATGGTTTCATGTATATTGTTTATTTTGTTGTTGTCACTATACCAAAAATATCTCAATAAAATGTTTATTTAAAAAATAAGAATTAATTTTAACAGCAAATGCTGGAAACCCTAGGTTAACAATGTTAACATTTCATCAGTACTTTTCTTCCGGTGGGAGCTATGGAGGAGTAGGTCGCACATTTGGTGGCTCCCGCTCGGGTCGGACCTTTCGACCTTTTCCCCGATTTCTTATCGGACTTGATTTGGTAAATTGATGGTAGAGGCAATTGTGGAGTGGACTCCTACATCGGTGGATGGAGAGGCGGACTAGAAGTGCTCACAAAGGAAGAAATCGACGAACAGAAGGCTTGGGCTGAAGCTGCAGCGGGAGAAAGCATGGCGGATGATCTGAGTCCTGGCTTGTCGACCCAGCGGTCAATGGAGCAGTTGATGCAGTTTATTCAGGAGGGCTTCGTCAAGCAGAAGCAGGAATGCTTGGACCCGATTAAAGAATCGACTGCGCAGCTGGAACTTGGACTGGATGCCCAAGTTCGGGCAATCCAGAAAGTAGAGAAGGCGCTGGCTGAGCAGGAGGAACATCAAACTGCAGTGGAGGTGGAGGTAGGGATGCTGAGAGACCAGCAGAAAAGGCCCCTAGAGAAGGTGGAGGATCTAGAGAATAGGTCCCTCCGGCAGAACTTGAGAATCGTTGGTCTCCCGGAGGGGTCCAAAGGAGCGGACGCTGGGGCATACATAGTGGGCATGTTCGAGAAGTTGCTGGGGGATGGGACGTTCTCCCGACCCTTGGAGGTGGACAGGGCTCACAGAGCACTCGCGAGGAAGCCGCGAGTGGGGAACCCCCCGAGGGCAATGGTGGTGAGATTCCACAGGTACTTGGACAAGGAGCGTATTTTACGGTGGGCCAGGCAGACACGGAGTTGTAAATGGGAGAACAGGATCCTGCGGATCTATCGGGATCTGAGTGCGGAGGTGGCCAGGAGAAGAGCGGGGTTCAATTAGATAAAGGCGACCCTTTTTAAGAAAAAGGTGAAGTTTGGACAGTCCGGCCCGTCTCTGGGTCACGTATGAGGAGCAATATTTTTATTTTGAGTCGCCCGAGGAAGCGATGGACTTCGCTAGAATGAAAGGACTTGCGGCGGACTGAGGACTTTGAACTTTGCTGCAGCGCTCACGTTAAAACAAGTTTCTTGTTTTTCTTTTTTTGGGATGTTATTTGTAATGCCTTCTGTATTGATTTGGGGCCTGTTGCAGAGCTGAGTGAGTTAAAGTTTATATTTGTGCTGATGGGGGATGGAGGTCTGTTTGTTAGATGCTGGGGAAAATGTTCTGCTGACGGGGGAGGGACTTTTGCTGTGGGACAGAAAGGAGACCAGGGGCGGAGGCTGCCTGGGGGCGGACCGGCGGATGCGTGGGGTGCGGGCTGGAGACTGGCCCAAGAAAGGTGATGGCTGATCGGCGAAGGGTGGGGTGGCGAATGAGTCCCCCAACTAGGCTGATCACATGGAATGTGAGAGGGCTAAATGGGACGGTTAAGAGGGCACGCATGTTCACGCATTTGAGAGGACTGAAGGCGGACATGGTAATGCTACAGGATCCTGAGCAACTGATCAGATCAGATTAAGGAAGGGATGGGTCGGACAGGTTTTTCACTCGGGGCTGGACTCGAAAACTAGAGGGGTCGCGATCCTGATTAATAAAGTGGTATTTGAGGCGGGAAGAATAGTTGCGGATGTGGGAGGCTGGTACATTATGGTCAGTGGGAAACTGGAGGGGTTGCAGGTGGGACTAGCAAATGTGTACTCTCCAAATTGGGTTGATGTGGAGTTTATAAAGAGGATGCTGAGGAAGATCCCGGACCTGGATTCACATAAGTTGGTCACGGAGGGGACTTTAACACAGTTATTGACCCTGGGTTAGACCGGTCGAGCTCAAGGACAGGCATGGTGCCAGCAATGGCAAAGGAGCTAAAGGGGTTTATGGAGCAGATGGGGGGGGTGGGCCCATGGAGATTTGGGCAGCCGAGAGTGAAGGAGTTCTCCTTCTCCTCACGTACATAAAGTGTATTCCCGGATTGATTTTTTAATTTTGAATAGGGCTCTACTGACGGGGGTAGTGGACACTGGGTATTCGGTGATCACAATCTCAGATCATGCCCCGCACTGGGTTGACCTGCAGGTTAGCAGGGAGAGTAACTAACGCCCGCACTGGAGGCTGGACGTGGGACTTTTAGCTGACGAAAAGGTGTGCGAGCGGCTGAGGAAATGTATTCAGAACTAGCTGGAAGTCACGGGTGAAGTTTCAGCGGCGGTGGTCTGGGAGGCATTGAAGGCGGTGGTTAGAGGGGAGCTGATCTCGATATGGGCCCATAGGGAGAAGGCAGACAGAGCAGAGACTGACCGACTGATAAAGGAGATATTGCAGGTCAACAGGAGGTATGCGGAGACATCAACGGCAGGGCTTTTAAGGGAACGACGGAGGCTACAGGCGGAGTTTGGCTTGTTAACTACAGGGAGGGCAGTAAAGCAGCTGAGGAAGGCGAGGGGGGCGATCTATGAGCATGGGGAGAAGGCTAGCAGAATGCTCGCGCAGCAGCTTAGAAAGAGGGAGGCAGTCAGGGAGATTGGGAAAGTAAAGGACGGGGACGGGAACCTGGTTGGAGACTTAGCAGGGGTGAATAAGGCTTTTAAGGAGTTTTACAGTAGGCTGTATGGGTCGGAACCCCCCAGCTGGGCTGGAGGGTATGAGGCACTTTTTAGGGGGGTTGAATTTCCCGAAGGTGGATGGGGGGTTGATAGAAGGGCTGGGGGCCCTGATCGGGTTGGAAGAGATAGCAGATTGTCTGAAGGCCATGCAGTCGGGGCCGGATGGGTACCCAGTGGAGTTTTATAAAAAGTTCTCTGGGATATTGGGGCCGCTGTTGATGAGGACATTCAATGGGGCAAGGGAGCGTGGGGTGCTTCCCCCAATGATGTCACAGACCATGATCTCATTGATCCTGAAGCGGGTCAAGGACCCGGAGCTATGTGGGTCCTGCAGGCCAATATCTCTATTGAATGTGGACGCCAAACTGCTGGCCAAAATCTTGTCCTCTAGGATTGAAGACTGTGTTCCGGATGTGATTGGGGAGGACCAGACAGGGTTTGTTAAGGGTAGGCAGTTGGTGGCCAATGTAAGAAGGTATTAAATGTGATCATGATGCCCCCAGAAGGTAGGGATGTAGAGGTAGTGGTCGCAATGGACGCAGAGAAGGCTTTTGATCGGGTGGAATGGGAATATTTCTGGGAGGTACTGGGACGGTTCGGATTTGGGCGGGGCTTTATTGACTGGGTCAGGTTGTTGTGTCAGGCTCCTGTCGTGAGCGTACGGACGAATGGGACAACATCGGACTATTTCAGGGCGCATCAGGGGACGAGACAGGGATGCCCCCTCTCCCCACTGTTATTCGAGTTAGTGATAGAGCCGTTGGGAATTGCGCTGAGAGCTTCAAGGGGCTGGAAGGGGCTGATCTGGGGGGGTGTGGGGAGTGGAACACAGAGTCTCGCTTTACGCAGATGACCTGCTCCTGTATGTATCGGACCCACTGGAGGGGATGGAAGAAATTATGGGTATTCTGGGGGAATTTGGCCGGTTTTCGGGGTTTAAACTAAATATGGGGAAAAGTGAGATGTTCGCGGTCCAGGCGAGGAGACAGGAGAAGCGATTGGGGGAACTGCCGTTTAGGGTGTTCGGGGGAAGCTTTCGGTACCTAGGCATCCAGGTGGAATGGGAACGGCTACACAAGTTAAATTTGGCCCGATTAGTAGACCGAATGAAGGTCGATTTTCGGAGGTGGGACGCGCTCCCGTTGTCACTAGCTGGGAGGGTGCAGACAGTGAAAATGACGGTTCTCCCGAGATTCCTGTTTGTGTTTCAGTGTCTCCTCATCTTTATTCCACGGTACTTTTTTAAACGGGTCAATAAGGTCATCACTGGCTTTGTATGGGCCGGTAAGACCCCTCGAGTAAAAAAGGGGATGCTTGAGCGGAGCCGGGGGGGGAGGGCGGGCTGGCGCTGCCGAACTTTAGTAATTATTATTGGGCGGCGAATATACCATGATCAGGAAGTGGGTGGTGGTGGGAGGATCGGTATGGGAGCGTGCTGAGGTGGCTTCATGCAAGGGCACCAGTTTGGGGGCGTTGGTAATGGCGCCTCTGCCATTCCCTCTGGCACGGTACTCCACCAGCCCCATGGTGGTGGCGGGCCTGGGGGCAATGGAGGAGGCATGTTGGGGCGGAGGGAGCATCGGTGTGGTCTCCAATCTGTAATAATCATCGGTTCGCCCCGGGAAGGATGGATGGAGGGTTTCGGAGATGGCATAGAGCAGGGATTGAGAGGATGGGGGATATGTTTATAGAGGGGAGCTTTTCTAGCCTGAGGGAGCTGGAGGAGAAATTTGGATTGGCGAGGGGAAATGAATTTTGGTACCTGCAGGTGCGGTACTTCCTACGCAGGCAGATCTCAACCTTCCCGCTCCTACCAGCAAGGACAGGGTAGTTTCTCGAGTGTGGGTGGGAGAAGGGAGGTTTTTTGACATTTCCAAGGAACTCATGGGGTCAGAGGAGTCGCAGACCGAGGAGTTGAAACGCAAGTGGGAAGAGGAGTTAGGAGGAGAGATAGAAGATGGTCTCTGGGCGGATGCGTTGAGTAGATTCAACGCGTCCACAATATGTGCCAGGCTCAGCCTGATACAATTTTAAGGTCGTTCACCGGGCTCACATGACAGTGGCCTGGATGAGCAGGTTCTTTGGGGTAGAAACTAAGGTGTGCGGAAGGGTCAGCGAACCATGTCCATATGCTATGGGCATGCCCGAAGCTTCAGGGATTCTGGCAGGGGTTTGCGGAGGTCCTGTCCAAGGTGTTAAAAACAAAAACAAAAACTGAGTCCAGAGGTGGCGATTTTCGGAGTGTCGGAAGACCCGGGAATCCAGGAGGAGAAAGAGGCAGATGTTCTAGCCTTTGCTTCCCTGGTAGCCCGGAGACGGATTCTATTAGCTTGGAGGGACCCAAAGCCCCGACGACGGAGACCTGGATAACTGACATGGCTAGCTTTCTCTGGAGAAAGTCAAGTTCGCCTTGAGAGGGTCAATGTTGGGGTTCGCCTGGAACAGGCAGCTGTTCGTCGACTTCTTTGCGGAAAATTAACCGTCAGCAGAAGGGGGGGGGGGGGGGGGGGCTGGGGGTTAGATTAGTTTAGAGTAGGAGGTTAGTAAAGGTGGGACCTGTAAGGGAGGAAGACGGCTTTTGCACTGTGTTTATAAATTCATGTACATTGTTTATTTTGTTGTTGCTGTAAAACCATAAATACCTCAATAAAATGTTGATATGAAAAAAACATTTCATCAGTACCAGGAAATCTGAAGAGGTTTACCCATTTAATTGGTGAACAAGTACAGAGATAGGGAAAAGGCTGGGGGTGGAGGTTGGAAGAGCAAGGACCTGTGATAGGACAGAAGCGGGATTGTTTAATTGACAAAAGGAATTATGGTGCAAGACAAAGTGGAGTTGTTATGGGGCAAGTAAATAAAAGACAAATTAAGATGGTGGAACATCTTGTCAAATGTCTGTTCTCCATCTGAAAATGTTATCAAACACAAGTTTCCTCTTGTCAACTACAATTTTGATGGTGTTCAGTCACACTATTTTTATTGACTTTCAACAATTTCCTGGCAACTATTGTTAAGCTAACTGGTCTATAAACTTTTCTGGCTTTCCTCTCAACTTTCTGAGCTTAGGCCTTCATGGGAATGGTTGGGGGCAGTTTACTTTCAAATGTAATGGTTGTTCACGTCCAGCTTTTCTTTTCAGTGTGTAATCCTCTAAATTGTTTTCCTGCATGTTAGCCTCATTTCCAGATTCCTGTCTGGCTGCACATCCATGCAGCTTATCAGGAACATTGGCTGCAGATTAAATTAATGAAACAAATAGAAAATAATGCTTTGGCATGAAATGATCGGTTTATTCACTCTCACTTGTTTGTCACCACTGTCACAGTTATTTCACCTGTTGTTTCTACAAACTTCTAATTAAATGTTGCCATAATTTCCCTTTGGCCTAACCGTTGCAAAATATTGGAATTGAACATAACATGTTCTTATTTTCATTTTCTTCTGCAGATAGATTCATCATCAACTCCACCAACTCCGATAGTTCCTATTTCTCCCATTGCTGTTGGCGCTCCCAGCACACCTGTATCCCGAACAAGTGGAACTAATTTAGTTGAAGAAAAACAGCAGCCGGCACTGACATCAGAACAAGCAGTGTCAGCAGCACCCTCCTCCTCCTCCTCCTCCTCCTCCTCATCCTCCTCATCCTCCTCATCTATTCCTGCACCTGCATCTATCCGTCCTACAGTGTAAGTGCACATCCTCAAATTCAAACTACGAACCACTGGGATTTTTCATCTTTATACTTGTTGCATTCAAGTTATATTCTTATTGAGGGACAGCACGGTGGCGCAGTGGTTAGCACTGGGACTACGGTGCTGAGGACCTGGGTTTGAATCCCGGCCCTGGGTCACTGTCCATGTGGAGGTTGCACATTCTCCCCATGTCTGCGTGGGTTTCACCCCCACAACCCAAAGATGTGCAGGTTAGGTGGATTGACCACACTAAATTGCTCCTTAATTGGGGAAAAATATAATTGGGTACTCTAAATTTATAAAAAGAAAAAAAAAGTTATATTCTTATCCATTGCAGTAATCAAACAGCCCACCAACAAATACACTGCATCGGATAGCATCACCCACAAAAAGAACAAAAATTAGCCCCATTGTTGCTCAAATCCAAACTGGAGTAGGATTACGGATCAAATCCACCAAGAACTCCCTGTGTTTCCCGAACTTCAAACCCCTAATGTATCTCCATGTCTGGTGTGCCGTTCGACCTAGAGCACGATCCTGAGCACAACCCAGATCAGCTTCAGAGCCCATTCCAGATCACACTCCAAATCCCATCCCATGTTACACTCCAGAGTTTAGCCCAAGCTTGGCAGTAATAATAAATATATTGAAGATAGGAAATTTACTGTTGGTGAGTTGGGGCAGTTAGAGATGGGAGGTCATGTGGTATCCAGAAATATATTCAGCGTTGGCAGTTCTAGTGAAGGCTGAATTCATTCAAAGGATGAGGAACCTGTATTTAAGGTTGATAATATCAGTTGGTGCAAAAGAAAACAGTTCCTGAGTGGAGTGGAGTGGAAAGTTGTATCAATACCATTGAACCATGGTGCATTGGGACATTAACTTGGTCTTTTAAATTTTTTGTAATGCAGGTTCAACTAAACATTGTTAATATAAACCAATTTAAATGAAATTATTTGAATAGTGATATGGGACTGTAAATAGAGTTCAGCCATATTTACTTTATAAACCGAGGAGACCCGTATTGTGAGGTATCTAGGTTTTCAGTGATTGACTCTAAACTTAAATTATGTGAACCTCAGTTTACAATCTCTGTGTTATAGTGTGTACTGGGACCTTGATGTTCCAACCAACGCAGTGATTAAGGAGCGTCCTCCAATTGAGATGCTTCCACCGCATCCAGATGTGGAGGTATTAAGAGCACATCTGACAGTGAAACTGAGACAACACTACCAGGAGCTCTGCCAACAAAGAGAAGGTAACCTCTTCAGCTGACAAGGGGTAAACATGTTCCATGCACTGATGTTGTTTAATCTGATGATCACAAAGGAAAAAAATCAAGTTCAGGCTTTTTTCCAGTGTAAAAAGCTTTATTTTCCCATCTTTTCTGTTTGCCATTAGGGATTTGGGGCCCTTTGACAAACTATACTTAGAAAAAGAGCAATTAATCTGCACTATGCGTGGGACATACTTTCCACATAACTTTGTGCTGAAATACTTCCTCTGTCCCAAAGGTGTTAGCTGCAGCCCAGCGGTAGCATTTGCGTTTCCGTATGCGAAGGTTGTTAGTTCAAAGTTAAGTATGTGAGTTAAACTGTCAGCCCATACTAGTGGAATGCGGTATCATTGTTGGTGAGACTTGTTTGGGGTGAGACATTGAATCAAGGGCCCATCTGCCCTCTCTGTTGCTCTTCTGAATAAGCAAAGATCTTTTTAAGGATCCTGGCCAATATATATTGATTAATGGCCAGGACTAAAACAGATTTATCTGGTCATTCAGATTATCTGGTCATTTATTGGCTTGCTGTTTGTGGGAGCTTGTTGTCTACAAATTGACTGCTATATTTCCCTAAGTTGCAACAATAGTGATATTATTATTAATATTACAATCCCAGACCGGACCCGAACAGTGGATAGGATACTGGATAGAAACCATCTTGATGCCACCTTTCTAATGCTCCTTGTGATTCTGGATGATACGCCGTAGAGTTAAATTGCTTTATTCCTAAACTATCCATAACTTCCTTGAATAACTTCAACATAAAATTGAATCCCTGACCTGATTGAATTTTTTTTGCTAGTCCATATCTCGTTAAAAATTAGTTAACTCCTCTACAACCCTCTTAACTGTAATATTTCTTCATAGAAGGGCCTCCAGAAATCTAGTAGTGTTTTTCAAACATTTTTGCCCGGGACCCATTTTTACTAACCAGCCGACCTTTGTGACCCATGCCAGCCGACCTTTGTGACCCACCATTTTGTCCTATCTTTAATGCGAGAGGTGAGCCTAGGCTGATATTCTATAGTCCAGAGTAGCGAAGAATGAGAAATTACCTCATTGAAACATGATGTGGAGATGCCAGCGTTGGACTGGGGTGAGCACAGTAAGAAGTCTTACAACATCAGGTTAAAGTCCAACAGGTTTGTGTCGAGTCACTGAGAAGGAAGCTGTGCTCCGAAAGCTAGTGACTCAAAGCAAAACTATTGGACTTTAACCTGGTGTTGTAAGAAGGGTGGCAAGGTAGCACAGTGGTTAGCACTCTTGCTTCACAGCGCCAGGGACCTGGGTTTGATTCCCGGCTTGGATCCCTGTCTGTGTGGAGTCTGCACGTTCTCCCCGTGTCTGCGTTGGTTTCCTCCAGGCGCTCTAGTTTCCTCCCACATGTCCCAAAAGACGTGCTTGTTAGGTGATTTGGACATTCTGAATTCTCCCTCTGTGTACCCGAACATGCGCTGGAATGTGGTGAGTAGGGGATTTTCACAGTAACTTCATTGCTGTGTTAATGTAAGCCTACTTATGACACTAATAAAGATTATTATTATACTTAAGCCACCAACACTGCGAATATATGTGCCCAACTTAATTACAATGAAAATACTTCAGTTTTCTTATCTCCCTTCGAGTATCATCGGTTTCCTTTTTAACCTGAGGCAAACTCTCCTTGGCATCACCAACCTGACCTCCTTTACATTGACTACCGACGAATTTCTCATTTCCTCAGTTTCTATCCTTCACAGTCTCTCATTTTTCTTATCCCTATTTTCCTTTCCTAATCTTTCCATTTCTACTTCAAGCTTCCTCCTTTCAGGGCAGCACGGTGGAGTAGTGGCTAGCACTGCTGCCTCAGGGAGCCAAGGACCCGGATTCGATCCCTGCCCCGGGTCACTGTCCGTGTGGAGTTTGCACACTCTCCCCATGTCTGTGTGGGTCTCACCCCCATGTTATTCCAACTACAGTGTGTCTATAACCCGTATGTGGTGGACAAATGACTGCGTGTTGACTTTGTTTAATCAAATAATGTTTATTCACACACACAATGTTACAGTTAATCAATCACTCCATCAACACAAGTTATTCTGCAGAGTACTAAAAGTTAATACTAGACCTTAACTTAACTTTTGAGTGACTCAGTCTGGTCTGTGCTCTGACTCTGACCTTCCAGCGTTGGTGGTGTGATCCTCCTTGTGGTGGCTGGTAAAGATCACCTTTCTGGTTCCTGTTGATGGCTGCTGAGAGAGATTCTAAGGTGGTGCCGCACCTTTGAACCTGCTTGGATTTTGCGCCCCTTTTGGGTGGACTCTGGGTCATTGCCAATCAATTGATCAGGAATCAATCACCCTGATTGATCAAGTCTAATCAGGGACGTCGGGATGTGCACTCATCTGGCATGTCTGCAGGTGTTAGGGGCATGCAGGCTTTCCAGATGAGGAGTTTAGGTGCCTCTGTGTCTGGTAAATGAATGTGATTGACAGTATAGTTCTATTGTCCCTGAGATGGCCTTTTTCCTGTGTATCGCGATGTCTAGGCTGCGGCTTGCTCATCAATAATTATTTAAACTGCAGCCTGCTTGTCCTTATACTTGGCCAATTCTCCCAACATCCTTTGCAGGATACCATCTTAGGTGGCCGTTCAGCCACACCCACAACCCAAAAAGTTGTGCAGGGTAGGTGGATTGGCAACGCTAAATTGCCCCTTAATTGGGGGGGAAATAGAATTGGGTACTCTAAATTTTCTTTTGAAAAGCCCTCTCTTTTTTGTTCTGCCATTGCCAATCTCTCCTTTTATTTCTAATTTCTTCTGTTCTATTTCTTTCTGTTCATCTTTATCCTGAATTTCTAATTGTTTCATTTGTAATTGAATTCTAGCTAATTGTCATGATTCTGGCTGTGTCTCGGGCAAATTTAAATGCTGAGCTATTTCTTGTATTCTCTCTACCTTCCTCATTCCTTAGATAAGGTTAACTGCAGCTTTTCTGCCAAACCCAAAAGTTTTATTTTAGTCACCCTTCGTAAACCAACTCAAGTAATCTCTTCCATACCCAGGAAAACCTTTGCACCTGAAAGTTAATTTTTGAGGGCATCACAGCCAAACTGATCCTGTCCTCATCCAACATCCAATGTGAACTTTCCAGCCCTAGCCATTGGATAGCAAGTGGAGGGAACAGGAATCTTGGCCTCCTGCTATCAAAACCAGTTTTCACTGCCATCTGGACTTAAACCCAAAAAACTCAGTGCAGACCAAAAATCAAATTTGGGGCTATTTTGTTGCCTCTATCATCTAAAAGACTTTGGCTGGGAAAGGTATTCTTCTGATCCTTCACTTCTTCATTGATTCGGACCTTATTTTGATTTAAAGAACGCTGATTACATTCCTTCATTTACTCAGGCATTCGTTGATGATGGGCCAGTTGTGGTAAGGTTTCGCCTTATCATGACGAGTAGGTGCTGCTTGAACTAAATGGAAATGGAATTTTGATCCTCCTTCCCACAGCAACAACCCCAGAAACATTCAATCTTCGGACAATGTTTCTAGCTGTTCTATATGGGAAGGTCTGTGAATCCTGTTTAACACCAGTTTGATTGCTCTGGCAGGGATTGATCCACCTCGTGACTCTTTTAATCGTTGGCTTCTGGAACGCAAGGCGATCGACAAAGGCAAGGACCCATTGCTACCCAGTGATTGTGATCCAATCATCTCTCCCTCTATGTTTCGTGAAGTAATGAATGACATTCCTATCAGGTAACCAAATATTTCCTTTTGTGATACAGGCTATGATAAAGATTATACCTTGTACTGTAATAAAGTATGTACTGACCCCTTGTCCAACAAGTAGTTTCCACCTAAAGAGACATCTATCATTTATAGAAACATAGAAAATAGGAGCAGGAGTAGGTCATTCGGCCCTTCGAGCCTGCACCGCCATTTAAAATGATCATGGTTGATCCTCTATCTCAACACCATGCTCCCGCACTCTCCCCATATCCTTTGACACTTTTAGAGTCTAGAAATTGATCTATTTCCTTCTTAAATATATTCAGTGATTTGTTCTCCACTGCCTTTGGTAGAGAATTCCACAGGTTCACCACCCTCTGAGTAATGACATTCTCCTCATCTCAGTCCTAAACGATCTATCCCTTATCCTAGATTGTGACATCCCCCTACAAGCCAGCGGAAACCCCATCCCTACATCCAGTTTGTCCAGTTCTGTCAGAATGTTACCATATTGCAAATGGATCTCCTCCCATTCTTCTTGATTCGAGTGAATACAGGTCCAGTCAAACCAATCTGTCCTCGTACGATAATCCTGCCATCCCAGAAATCAGTCTGGTGAACCTTCGCTGCACTCCCTCTATGGCAAGTAGATTCCTTCTTCGATAAGGAGACCAAAACTGCACACAATAGTCCAGGTGTGGTCTCACCATGGCCCTGTACAGCTGCAGTAAGTCATGCTTACTCCTGTACTCCAGTCCTCTTGCAATGAAGGCCAACATAACATTTCCATTTCTAACTGCTTTCTGTACCTGCATGCTTGCTTTCAGTGGCTGGTGTACAAGATCATCCAGGTCCCTTTGTATATCAACATTTCTCAATCATTTAAAAACTACTTTGTCATTCTGTTTCTCCATCTCAAGTGGATAACGTTTAATTTATCCGCATTATATTGCATCTGCCATGTATTTGCCCACTCGCTCAACTTGTCTAAATCACCTTGAAGCCTCTTAGCATCCTCTTCATCACTCACAGTGCCACCAAGTTTTGTGTCATCAGCAAACTTGGAAATATTACATTTGGTTCCTTCATCCAAATCATTGATGTACATTCTGAATAGCTGGGGCCCAAAGCACATATAACAGTGTGACTTCCAAACCCAAACATACCTGGCTCCGTACAACAACCCCTGCCCCGTCCCGCCCCGAACACACACATGCAGCTCCCCTCAAAGTCTCTTGGAAATTAATGTCACACATGCCACATCTCCAACCTAAACCAATGAGAAATATGAAGTCCATGCCTGTTACGTGACCCACACTCTCAGTGGAGAATGACGTTCACAGAGACCTCAGCTTGGGAAATGGTGTACACACTTTAAAAGATATATATTTATTCGAATTTTACGTTTTAGAAACAGACGCAACAAAGTTACAAAATAATACCATACATAAGAAGAGCGGGAAAAAAGCTCAACATACATGGGCATAAAATGGAACAGGAGAACGACATCACAACGGGCTCGGTACAATCATTGGGCGAAACCGAATATTCCCGTGACCCCACCAGAAACTAAAGGAAGAATACGATCAAGTAATAAAAAACATGACATGATGGTGAACACTCCCACGCCGAACTACTCACAATCAGATCGGGTGCACACCAGCCCACAAACCCTTCGCCTCGGCAGCACCACAGGCACCAATATAGCCATCTCTCTTGGATATCAGACCCAGCTGCACCCATGCAAAAGTGAAGAACAAATACATCAAACCCAGCACTACAAAAAAACCAAAGAAAGTCCACAAGAAACCCAGTTCTAAGGAGAAGTTATGTCCATACCCCAGAATGCAATCTAACCCCTAAGGGGCTTTTCACAGTAACTTCGTACTTGTAAAAGCTTATTATTATTATGCAGGCCCCGAACAGAATTAGTATTGATTATATGGTCAAAGAAAATAACAAAGAGGGGACCAAATCCAAGTTATTCTCGGTCCCAGGGTCTGTCATAGAAGAGAGAAAAGACCAGAGCTATCAGAACTGACCCTCCAGATAATAGGAGCTCAGGTCCAGCGCAGGTCCTGACTCATAACAGCATTCATGGAGGGGCCTACACGAAAGGGAAATAGACCACTAAACTGACAAACAGACAACATACCCCCAAGGGGAATGACAAGATAACCACAAAGCCCAAAACCTGAGTAAGGATAATCATTCTGGTCCCAGTCTATAAGAGGGCCCCAGCCCAAGGAGAAGGGAAGCCATCAAGACTCCCCTTCAACAAGACGTCCTGGGAAGGAAGGGCGAACTCTGGAACCAAGCAACCCACCCCACCAACTGGGACCGCCCAAGAGAAAGGCCACCACCACCTTAAAATGAACATTCAAAATGGACCCACTCCTAATCAGCTCAAACATCGAAACCCAGCCGGCCTCAATATGGTCCAGACTGAGCGGCACCTCAAAGTAGCTCAGGAGAAAGCAATGGCAAAGTGAGCGACACAGCGGAAGCCTCAGCCTCCAAGGCATCCCAGAAGAAAAAAAGAAGGAAGAAAAAGCAAGAACTATCAGAGCTAATTACACGGATAACAGAGAAACATAACCAACCCTACCCCCACTCCCCTTGGGCAAATGCCCGACGCAGGCCAACGAGAAGGAGAAGCAACCACCGAGACAATAAGGGGTCATCTCACCTACCCCAGGAAAACAAATACGATATCTATTCCATGCAACTCTCAGCCCATGCAAATCCCCACACACCTAGAAGGTCAAGCCCAGTCCACCAGACTGACCCCTGAAGGCACACCTAGAGGAGAACACCCCATCCCCGGGGACAACAGGATACCAACCACAGCGCTGAGTCTGGCCCAGCATTGTACTAAAAAAACCACACTGGAAATTATGTCCCCAGGACCTCTTACGCAGCCCCAAACCTTTACCCTGCTGAGCCTGCATCTATCCAGCCCTCTCCAGGGCAGGGCACCACCACAATCCTCAATCACGGATACCAATTTCAGACTGCTTTAATGACAAACAAGACACTATCAGCCCCAATACTACCGAAAACAGTTAAAGAAGTAGAAAAAAACAAACCCGACCTGAAGGAAGAGTCAGATCGAACCCAGTCTTCCCCAGGATAACAAGAAGTCTGTCCAGGCCGATGAAGGATAAAAGCACCGATTCTTACATTCCAATCAAAAGGGGTGGGGAAAAAAACCCAAACGAATTAGCTCTAACTGGGGAGACTATCCTCAACAACAGTGATGATAAACAAATCCTATCAACCCCAGCCTTCCACCCATCTTCCTGCTCCGGCTCCACTCGTCTTCTCACTAAATGAGGTAGGGGGGGTGAAAACAAAATACAGCTCCCTCCCTCAGCCACGAGGATTATAAGATATTATAAAGTATGAATACTTTTGGGATTTAAAACTATGCACATCCCATTTTCTATATTTGATTACACGTGAACTTGCTATATCAGGATAACCAACGGTACATGCCATCACACCCATAGTACACAATCCCCTGTAGGAAAAAAACGACAGTATCAAGTAAACAACAATATGATCAGCAGGGAGTAATGTCCAGGTAACAGCTGAAATGTAGTGCAGTCCTCAGGGTAAAGACGTCTTCCCAGGCGCATGAAGAAAGCAAAAGCCAAGGATAAAACGGGACCAACGAGCACTCTTCAGGATCTCTCGAGGATTCCGACAATCGAGGCAATACATCCACCACCATGCCGTCTCGGTAAGAGCCTAGACCCCAGTGGGACCAGTACGGCCATATCCAACCCCTCACAAAGAGCATCAGGAACAGGACAATACAGGATCAGCGATCGGTAGGCCAAACCGACCCCTGGCCTCGAAGGCAGGATACAATGTGCCCCATCGAATCTGAAACGCCCAGTCTCCAAATCGAGATTACCGAAACATGGCAGCCAGTCTTCAAAATCCCTCGTGTTTCAATACTGTTACACCACTGATTTATTGCTCTTGTCAACATTTAATTCTGATGATAGCAGTTCTGTTAATCCATTGACAAGTGTAGAAAGGTATTGTCTGCGGCAGCTGCTCCAAAGGTCACTCATTCTGCTCCCTCATCTAAACTTTCATAATTTGTGAATCCTCGTTCCCAGTTCTCTTCCAGTTCAACAGTGTCCTGCACTCCCAGTAAAACATTTTCCACATTCATACCCTTGCCAGTAAAACACTGAGAAAATAAAATGGAATTAGTTTAAGATATGGCAGAGCAGGTGTGTGTCTCAAATACAGAATGTGGGAGTTTGTGGAAGTTGAGATTGTCTCGAGCAAACATGTCTGCAGGAGATCTCTCAATCTCTAATTTCTGTGGCTCAGAGTCACAGAGGGAATACAGAGACATTTCTGGACAGTTTTACCCAGAATACAGTAACACCCCAGAGAAAAGCACAGGTTCAGGAAAGGGAGGTTGTAACTGATAGGGAGCCATGTCGCAAAGATTTCGAAAGCTTGAGGAGGAGACCCTAGTGCAAACACCAATCTCTTACACCTACCTTTTTAACTCGCCCCACCATCTATGGGCTGGATTCTCCCAAAATGAGATTATGTCCCCCACGCCGGCATAAAAACGGTAAGAGTTTGCCTCTCGAAATTTCTATAAAAAGTTGAACTAATTCAATGCCCTGCAAGGGGCTAACTGGGGCCCGAACTAAATCTTGCAGCTTTAGCTGTGGATATGGGCGGCCGCACTTCCGGTTCGGAGTCCGCGCATGCGCACAGCGACGGCCTCCAGCAGCTGTGCTGTGCTCCATTTCGGACTCGGACTACAGAGCCACAGTGAGAAAAGGGACCCCCGCCTCCGATCGGCAGCGTGCCCGAGCCTCAACCCCCGCATAGTTAATCCCCGGTGCCTATAAGACACCCCCAGTCTCCGATTCGCCCACCCCAACCAGGGCGGTCGCAGACTGAAGCCTCTGGCAATGGCCCCCGGGCGGTACGGTGTACTCCGCGGTCACGCCCATTTTCGGGGCGTGGAGAATCGCTGAAACGGCGCCGGGCCCGGTTACGGCGTGAAAGTGGATTCTCCGCCTCCGCCGGCCACGATTACGGCGCGGTGCTGCGGAGAATCCAGCCCGATATATTATATATAATATATAAATGTATGTAGACAAACAAACACAGAAGGAAAGAGGGGTGTAAAATAACATTGAAAGTATGGACATTATCCAGTTAATTTTTATCTTCAGTTTAGGCTTTCAGTTTGGGCTTTCAGATGGATGTTATCTTTTCTTTCAGCTTGTAATAGTTTTCATTGTAGACTCACAGAAATAGCAAGCAACATTCGAGAGCGAGAGTAACTGCTTCTTCTTTCAGAACCTAGACATTCCTGTCTTCAGACAGGCAGCTGAGCAGAGAGAGAGAGAGAACTGCTTCCACTTTGAGGGTCCAGTGGCGGCTTCTGGGTTCTGTCCAAAAAGAAACACCTGACAGGAGCCAATTACTATCAGTTGCGAGGCAAAATACTGTCCCTGGCCAATCCATTGGCCACCAGCCAACCAATTGAAGCAAACCACTCCAATTTCTTGGGTGCTATAATGTCTGGATTCCTTGCCCAAAATGCAAAACTTTATAACACAGTGTAAAATTTTGGCACTTTGTGAGTTCCTTACTTCCTCTGCGCAACTTAATGGTATGTCTCCATTAATGATTCATGGATTGAAAAAGAGAAAGGCAAAATAAAATAAATAGGAACTGAAGGAATCAACAGGAAAGGCCCTTGCATACACCCCCCACCCCAGTTCGTGTATTGGTAACTAATCAGCCCATAATTTCTCAAACGCTGTTCGGCATTCTGCGGTTCACACCATTTTTGCTTGTTTCCGCAATATACAAAACATGTATTGAATTTCCTCCTCTCTCCGAGGTAGTTTCTGTGGGTTCAATCGATATGAATGTTGTTTTATCGGTTTGGAGTCACCTATGTGTACCTCAAGATCAGTTAGTTTAGTGCACCCAGATGGGTCCCTACAACTCTACTTATGCTTTTGCAGAACTTAAGAACTTTTTGTTCCTCTTCCTTTAAATGGTCAAACTCAGTAACTAATGTTCTAGTATTACTATATTTGCTAGTCGTATCACAGGAGGGTCACTCTGTGAAGTTTCAAACTCTTCACGTACCTCACTCTTCCCATCTCTGTCCTCTTCCAATATTTCTACTACCTGACACACTTGTTCATTCCTATGCTCTACCCTACAATGGTATTTTTTCAACAGGGTGGCACGGTGGCACAGTTGCCTCACAGCGCCAAGAATCCAGGTTCAATTCCGGCCTTGGGTGACTGTGTTGAGTTTGTGTCTTCCCGTGTCTGCGCGGGTTTCCTCCTGGTGCTCCGGTTTCCTCCCACAGTCCAAAGATGTGCAAGTTAGGTAGATTGGCTGCTAAATTACTCTTTAGTATCGACGTGCATGTTAGGTAGGGTTACAGGAATAGGACGGGGAGCGGGCCTAGGTAAGGTGCTCTTTCAGAGGTTTGGTGCAGACTCGATGGGCCGAATGGCTTTCTTCTGCACTGTAAGAATTCGAATTCTAATCAGACTTATTTATTTGGCATAATCGGTCCTTCTTCCTACAGCCTGGATTATTTATTAAATAAGTCACCCTCCTAACTACCTTTTATAGGGGCCGCTGAATTTTGCTTTTGGACATTAACCCTGCAAAGGCAACAATACCAGTACCTCATCTCCAGCTTGGAATGTTCTGGCCTGTTTGTTTACCCATGTTTTCATTCTTGCTCCCGAAACCTTTAAAGAGTCTTGGGCTACCTAACGAGCAGAAATGTGGACACGTAATCCAACATCGAAAGTTCTCTTTCATCAACTTTAATGGACGGGGCAGCACGGTAGCCTTGTGGATAGCACAATTGCTTCACAGCTCCAGGGTGCCAGGTTCGATTCCGGCTTGGGTCACTGTCTGTGCGGAGTCTGCACATCCTCCCCGTGTGTGCGTGGGTTTCCTCCGGGTGCTCCGGTTTCCTCCCACAGTCCAAAGATGTGCAGGTTAGGTGGATTGACCATGATAAATTGCCCTTAGTGTCCAAAATTGCCCTTAGTGTTGGATGGAGTTACTGGATTATGGGGATAGGGTGGCGGTGTTGACCTTGGTTTGGGTGCTCTTTCCAAGAGCCGGTGCAGACTCGATGGGCCGAATGGCCTCCTTCTGCACTGTAAATTCTATGATCTATGAATTTCATGCCATAAAATAATTCAAATGGACTAAACCCGGTAGATTAATTTGGAGAATCTCTGGTGACAACTAGTTTAAAAAAAATGTTTTTAATCCGATCCCTTGTCCCAATCTCTTGGATATTCATGGCCCTATTCATGGCCCTAATCAACTACAAATTATGTCAAGTTAGAACCTGGTCAGATTGTACGTCTAAGGGTGGACCATAACATATGAAAAACTGTCAACTTTTCCACTACTAACTTATCTGTAGTTGTTCTCAAAGGTATAGCTACCAGAAATTGGGTGGTCAAATGCATGACTGTAAGAATGTACTGATGCCCTGCCTTCGCTTTAGGCAACGGTCTTCAATAGTCAACCAATCCCCGACTAAGTGGTTCTTCAAACACTGAGGTGCTGGTTTAATCCCATGTTGCGATTTATCTATTATCTGACAGGTATGACGGGTGCTATTTCCCTATGATATTTGGGCGGTACCACTATCTGATGAACAGCCGTCCACTCCTCGTCTGCAGGTCTATGAGGATGTCTCCACTTCCTCATCAGAACTCCGTTCTTTACTCTGCAACCTCAACTTCTGTGCTAATTTAGTTTGGTTTAGGGCTGGTTTAGCCCAGTGGGCTAAATAGCTGGCTTGTAATGCAGAACAAGGCAGCAGCGCGGGTCCAATTCCCGTACTGGCTTCCCTGAACAGGCACCGGAATCTGGGGACTAGGGGCTTTTCACAGTCACTTTATTGAAGCCTACTTGTGACAAGAAGTGATTATTATTTATTATTATTAATCTTTGTAACTCTGGGTCTGCCTCCTGGGCCTCAATTAATGAAGTCCTACCAAACACTTCCTTGGAATTATTCCCATCCTCCAGGATAGTTTCAGCTATCCTACCATTCGATTGTGGTGTGACTTTGATCTCTGGTTGTGAACTTTGTTTAGCCATTGCCTTGGCCACCACACATGATGGAAAAATATCTGGAAACTGTTCCAGTAACTGTTCTTTCGCCTTGTCATCCCTCGGACTCTGTAATCATGGGTGAAGCTACAACCTTCACTCTTGCCAAATCATTCCCTAAAAGTAAGTCTACTCAATTTACTGGTAACTTCTTAACCACTCTGACAACTACTGGACCTGACAATAAATCTCACTCCAATTGTACTTTATGCAATGGAACTGGGATATAATCTCCACTTATCCCATTCACAAATACCTTAACTTTCATTGAGCTCTCCAGAGGGAACCAAATCCTTCTCTGGTAAGAGAGTTTGTGTAGACCTGTGTCCCTTAAAATATTTATGGATTTGCCTACGTCAGTTGATGGAATTGGAGTGATCTTTCCCGAGACAAAAACCCCGCATATCTTTTATCTGCCTTCTTCATCATACCTACAGTGTTTACCTCTGGTCTCCTGAGTCCAGCAAGAGTTATAGGCTGGCCTGTAGTATTCTCTACTTTTTGTTCCCTTTTCAAAATCCTCCTTCGGAAGCCCAACAAGTTTCTTGGGCTTTCCTCGCAACTTCCAACATGTTGAATGAACATGTCCCACTTTATTGCAATGGTAACAACTAGGCCTTTGAGTCTCACCTCCTCCCAGTTTGATCTGAGAGGCAGATCTTGGAGTATTCCCATCTATCTATTCCTGAACTTGGCTGCCTGCCTGCCTTTCACACTCTCACTTTCTAGCCTTTTCAAAATTATGGGAGTGATGGAACAAAGGTTTAAATTTATGGATCAGCCTTTATTGCTGCTTTATCTAGCGGTCATGGATTCTTATCACTGAACTTAGTGAATTCTTAAATTATTCTAAGAGAATGACTTTTCGCAGAGCCTCATAGGTAGTTTCAACTCCCAATGCTCGTATCCATCTATTAAAACTTCTGCTTAACCTTTTCAAATTCAGCACATGTCTGCCTTGGCTGTTTCCTTAAATACCAAAACTTTTGCCTATATGCTTCCGGAACTAATTCATATGCACCTAGAAAAGCCTTTTTTACATTGCCATAATCCTTAAACAACCCTCTGACATGGAAGCATAAAATTCCTGTGCCAACCCTGTCAATTTATTTTTCATGGGTAATGTCCACTTTTCTTTAGGCCACTCCATTTGGGTTGCTATTTTCTCAAATGCCATGAAAAATGCCTCTACGTCCTTGTCTTCAAATTTTGGTAAAGCCTGTATAAACTTAAGCATATCCCCACTGGGTTCTGTTCTAGGGTTAAGCTCCCCTCTAGCTCCTGACAGCTCCCTTTTAATTCCCAGTGCTTTAAGCTGGAACACTCACTCTCTCTGTGTGTCTCTCTCTCTCTCTCTCTCTTTTGCTTTTTCTTTTCTCTCTGATTCCAACTTCCTCATTTCAATTTCCATTTTTCTTTCATTTTGCTGCATCTCTACTTGTTTCATTTGTAACCGAATCTTGGCTAATTCCACTGATTTTAGCCACGGCCCTGGCTGTGTTTCTGACATCTCTTTTAAATTTTAAATGCTGAGTGATCGTGTCAATTATCTCTACTTTCCTAGCTTTAGCCAGCACCTCTATTTTTAATTCATTTGCCAATTCAATTAGCTTGTCTTTTCAAAGCCCTTGTAAATAAACCAAAGACAGGTCCTCCACCTGAAGAAAAGCCTTTGCAGCTTCCAGAGTCACCCGGTTATACTATTGCAAATCTTTTTAATAAATAATGTACCCCAAATTGTCGCTGTCTATCGTTCCAAAGATCCTTAGACCCAGAATCACAACACAGTTGAAACTAACTTTTATTTTAAAATACCCAAGGTGTTCAGCTGCCTAAAAACTACCACCATCAGGTTTGTAAATTTAAACACAATTAACTTTTCATTATTAACAGTAACTATAATGAAATAGGCAACAAATACAACTGATTAACTACTATATAATCTCTAATGTCCCCCCCCTTTTAACTCGCCCCACCTTCTATACTATATATATGTTATGCGTTTCTCCTTTAGTCTAGGCTTTCAGGTGGTAATAGTTTTCATGTAGACTCACAGAAAAAACAGGCAACCAACATTCGACGGAGAGAGAAACGGCTTCTTTCAGGGTCTAGAAGCTTCTGCCTTCAGACAGTAGGCAGCAGAGCAGAGAGAGAGAGAGCTGCCTCCACTTTGAGGACCTATGGCTTAGAATCCATAGAATTCCTACAGTGCAGAAGAAAGCCATTTAGCCCATCGAGTCTGCACCAACCCACTGAAAGAGCACTCTACCTGGGCCCACTCCACCACCCTATTCACGTAACCCCACCTAACCTGCACATCTTTGGACTGTGGAAGGAAACTGGGGCACCCGGAGGAAACCCATGCAGACACGGCAAGAATGTGCAAACTCCGCACACCCATGGCTGGAATCGAACCCGAATCCCTGGCGCAGTGAGGCAGCAGGGTTAACCACAGTGCCACTTTCTTCTGGGTTCTGTCCGAAATACCCACCTGGCAGGAACCAATCACTGTTGGTTGCCAGGCAGAATACAGACTCTTGGCAAATCCATTGGCCACCAGCCAACCAATTGAAACAAACCCCTCCAATCTCTTGGTGCAATAAAGTCTTGAGTTTGTCTGCCCAAAATACAAACTTTATAACATCATGCACTACTTTGAGTTCCTTACTTCCTCTGCTCGACTTATGGTATGTCTCCATTAATGATCCATGGATAAAAACAATAAAGACAAAATAAAAGAAATAGGAACTAAGGGAATCAACAGGAATAGCTCTAACAATATTTTTAAATAATTACATCCACATATTTTTAAATTACCTAGGGACGGCATTGCTCCTCGTATTTAATCATTTGTTCTAAGTGGCTGGAAGATTACCAAATAATCAATGTAATTCCAATATTTAAGAAGGGGGAGCAGTGAATTCATTCTAGATCAGTCCGCTTAATATCAGTGGTAGGAAAACAAATGGAATCCCTAATAAAGGAGAGAATAGAAGAACATCAAGAAATGGGAAATAGAATAATGAATAGTGAACATGAATTTCAAAAATGAAATTTAATTTATCTTGATTTCCAAAAGGCCTTTGGTAAGGTGCCCCTCAATGTACAAGGTCAGAGAATGTGGAATCAGGGAACAAGTGTCAGAATGGATTGTTTGCTGGCTTCAAGGCTGAAAACAGAGTAAAGGATAGCTCAACATTCAGAGTAGTAGAAGGTGAGAAGTGGTTTTCTACAAGGGTCAGGACTGGGAACTCTGATGTTCACAATTTACATTAATGATTTCGAATTTGGAATCAAAAACACAATTTCTAAATTTCCAGATGAAACCAAACTGGGAGATGGTAGTCGATACAGAAGAGATTTGCAACAAATTACAAAAATACATTAATAAACTTGCAGAACAGGCAAATAACCGACAAATTAGGTTTAATGTAGATAAATGTGAGGTAGTAACCTTTGGTAGGAAGAATAGTGAAGTCACTGATTACTTGAAACGTGCAAATCTAAATGGGGGAGAGAAACAAAGGAATCTGAGTACAAATACATCCATCTCTAAAAATTGGGTAACAGGTTAGCAAAGCCTTAAAAAAGCAAACCAATTACTATACTTCATTTCTAGAGGAATAGAGTTGAAAAGTAGGAAAGTTTGATTCTCCCCACAGTGCTGTGGTTATCTCTCTTCACTACTCTATAAAATTTATATAGAGACACTGGAGAGGGTACAGAGAAGATTTCACAAGGATGATGGCAAAAATGTATGGGTTTTGACAGTGGAGATACAGAGAGACTGTTTCCTCTTGTGAGGAAAAGCAGAATGGCAGGCCACCGATACAAAATAGTCACCAAGGAATCCAGTCGGGAATTCAGAAGAAACCTCTTCACCCAGAGAGTATGGGAGTGGTTGAAGTAAATAGTAAAGATGTGGTGTGGAGGGAGGGCGGGCGGGGGAGGGGGGGGCGGGGGCACAAAAACTGGCCCCAATCAGGAAAAGGCACTCCACACTGAGGCCCGTATCAATAAAGCAATCTTCAGACTGAGACCATGATCAATAAAACACTACAGACTGAGACCCTTATCAATAACAAAAACAGAAAATACTGGACAATCTCAGCAAATACGATAGCGTCCGTGGAGAGTTAATGTTTTGAGTCTGGATGACTCTTTGTCAAAGCTAGAGTCCACTGGAAATGGGGTCAGGTAGTGGGAGGGCATGGAGCGGTGGGGCTGGATAGGGGCCCAATGATAGGTGGAGACTGACTAAGATGTCGAGGACCGAAGAAATGTAAATGGAGAGGGCAGCACGGTGGCGCAGTGGTTAGACTGCTGCCTACGGTGCTGAGAACCCGGGTTCGATCCCAGCCCTGGGTCACTGACCGTGTGGAGTATGCACATTCTCCCTGTGTCTGCGTGGGTTTCACCCCCACAACCCAAAGATATGCAGGTTAGTTGGATTGGCCAGGCTAAATTGCCCCTTAATTGGAATAAAATAATTGGGTACTCTAAATTTATTTTTAAAAAGAAATGTAAATGGAGGTGATTAAGGCTAAAAAGGGTGCTGAGAGAGGCACATAAAGTGATTTGAATGTGTGAATGGCAGAACAGAGGTGAGCAGTGTGTCAAAGGGCAACTAGGAACAGTTGGCCCAAGTAGAGTGGGAGGAGGGGGAACAATGGTGAAGGAAAGACAGATCAATGGAAGAAATTACAATAAATTGCTCGAAGTAAAACTGGGGTGAAGGGAGGGGGAGAGTTCACAGTCTGAAGTTGTTGAATTTAATGTTAAGTCTGGAAGGCTGTAATGTGCCTAATCAGAAAATGAGGTGCTGTTCCTCCAGTTTGCACTGGACTTTACTCGACTATTGCAGCAGGCCAAGGACGGTCATGTGGACGTGAGAGCAGGACGGAGAGAATAGACCAGTTTGCACTTCTGCCCTCACCTTCCCTCCCAGAACCAGGATAGGGCCCACCTTTGTCCTCACTTTTCATCCCACCAGCCCCGGAATTCAAAGAATCATCCTTCACTAGTTTCATCATCTCCAGCATGATTCAACCACCAAACACATCTTCCCCTCACTCCCCCATCAGCATTTCGCAGGGATCGTTCCCTCTGGGATATCCTGGTCCACTCTTCCATCACCCCCAACACCTCTCCCTCTTCCCATGGCACCTTCCCATGCAATCCCAGAAGTGTAACAACTGCCCCTTTACATCCTCCCTGCTAACCATCTAGGTCCAAAATACTCTTTTCAAGAAGGCTGCACAGTTCATGTGCACCTCCTTCAAACTGGTCTATTGCATTTGCAGTTCGGGGTAGCCAAACCGGTCTATTGCATTTGCTGCTCGGTGTAGCACAGTGGTCAGCACAGTTGCTTCACAGCTCCAGGGTCCCAGGTTTGATTCGGGCTTGGGTCACTGTCTCTGTGGAGTCTGCACGTTCTCCCTGTTTCTGCGTGGGTTTCCTCCCACAGTCCAAAGATGTGTAGGTTAGGTGGATTGGCCATGATAAATTGCCTTTAGTGGCCAAAAAAAAGGTGCGGTGGGGTTACTGGGTTACGGGGATAGCGTGGAGGCGTGGGCTTAAGTAGGGTGCTCTTTCCAAGAGCCGGTGCAGACTCGATGGGCCGAATGGCCTCCTTCTGCACTGTAAATTCTATGATTCTATGCTCCCAGCGCGGTCATTAGAGAGTAACTGGGTAACTGCTTTGCAGAACACCTCCGGTCCGACCGCAAGCAGGACCCAGAACTTCCTGTCGCTTGCCAATTCAACTCCCCGTCCTGTTCTCGCATCCACAAGAGTCAACTACATTGCTGTGGATCTGGAGTCACATGTAGGCCAGACCAGGTAAGGACGGCAGACTTCCTTCCCTAAAGGACATAAGCGAACCAGATGGATTTTTACAACAATCAACAGTGGTTTCATGGTCATCATTAGACTTTTATTTCCAGATGTTTTCTTGAATTCTAATTTCACCATCTGCTGTGGTGGGATTCGAACCCGGGTCCCCAGAGCATTGCCCTGGCTGTCTGGATTACTAGTCCAGTCACAATACCACTACGCCACCGCCTCACCGAGACTGAGACCCTTATCAATAAATCACACTCCAGCCTGAGACCCTTAACAATAAATCACTCCCCAAACTGAGACCATAAATAAAATAACCCCCAAAATGAGACCCTTATCAATAAAACACTCCCAAGACTGAGACCCTTATCAATTAAACACTCCCCAGACTGAGACCCTTATCATTAAGATATTGTCCAGACTGAGACTCTTATCAATAAAACACTCCCCAGGCTGAGACCCTTATCAATAAAACACCCTCCAGACTGAGTCTCTTATCAATGAAACACTATACTGACTGAGACTCTTATCAATTAAACAGTCCCCAGGCTGAAACCCTTATCAATGAAACAAACTCCAGACTGAGACCCTTATCAATACAACACTCCCCAAACTGAGACCCATAAGACATAGCAGAATTAGGCCACTCGGCCCATCGAGTCTGCTCCGCCATTCAGTCATGGCTGATATTTTCTCATCTCCATTCTCCTGCCTTCTCCCCATAACCCCTGATCCCCTTATTAATCTAGAACCTATCTATCTCTGTCTTAAAGACACTCAGTGATTTGGCCTCCACAGCCTTCTGCGGCAAAGAGTTCCGCAGATTCACCACCCTCTGGCTGAAGAAATTCCACCTCATCTCTGTTTTAAAGGATCGTCCCTTTAGCCTGAGATGGTGTCCTCTGGTTCTAGTTTTTCCTACAAGTGGAAACATCCTCTCCACGTCCACTCCATCCAGGCCTCGCAGTATCCTGTAAGTTTCAATAAGACGTACTCCAACGAGTACGGACCCAGAGTCCTGAAACGTTCTTTATATGACAAGTTCTTCATTCCAGGGATCATTCTTATGAACCTCCTCTGGACCTTTCCAAGGCCAGCACATCCTTCCTTAGATACGGGGCCCAAAACTGCTCACAATACTCCAAATGAGGTCTGACCAGAGCCTTATACAGCCTCAGAAGTACACCCCTGGTCTTGTATTCTAGCCCTCTTGACATGAATGCTAACATTGCATTTGCCTTCTTAACTGCCGACTGAACCTGCATGTTAACCTTAAGAGAATCGTGAACAAGGACTCCCAAGTCCCTTTGTCCTTCAGATTTCCTTAGCATTTCCCCATTTAGAAAATAGTCTATGCCTAAATTCCTCCTTCCAAAGTGCATAACCTCACACTTTTCCACATTGTATTTCATTTGCCACTTCATTGCCCACTCTCCGAGCTTGTCCAAATCCTTCTGCAGCCCCCTTGCTTCCTCAATACTACCTGTCCCTCTACAGATCTTTGTATTATCTGCAAACCTAGCAACAGTGACTTCAGTACCTTCTTCCAGATCATTAATGTATATTGTGAAAAGTTGTGGTCCCTGAGGCACACCACGAGTCAACGGCTGCCATCCTGAAAAAGACCCCTTTATCCCCACGCTCTGCCAGTCAGCCAATCCTCTATCCATGCCAGTATCTTACCCTTAACATTATGGGCTTTTAACTTATTTAACAGTCTCCTCTGCGGCACCTTGTCAAAGGCCTTCTGGAAATCTAAATTAATTGCATCCACTGGTTCTCCTTTGGTTAATTTCCTTGTTATCTCCTCCAAGAACTCTAACAGATTTGTCAGACATGACCTTCCTTTGACAAAGCCATGTTGACTCAGTACTATTTTACAATGCACTTCCAAATACCTGGCGATCTCATCTTTAATAACAGACTCTAAAATCTTACCAATGACCGAAGTCAGGCTAACCGGCCTGTAATTTCATATCTTCTGCCTCCCTCCATTCTTAAACAATGATGTTACATTGGCCACTTTCCAGTCTTCTGGGACCCTACCTGCCTCCAGTGATTCCTGAAAGATCATCACTAATGCCTCCACAATTTCCTCAGCTATCTCTTTTAGGACCCTGGGATGTAGTCCATCTGGTCCAGGTGACTTATCCACCTTCAGACCTTTCAGTTTCCCCAGAACCTTCTCCTTAGTAATGGTCACTACACTCACCTCTGCCCCCTGGTTCTCCTGGAGCTCTGGCATCCCACTGGTGCCTTCCACCGTGAAGACTGATGCAAAGTAACTATTCAAGTTTGTCTGCCATTTCTGTGTTTCCTATTATTACTTCTCCAGCCACATTTTCCAGTGGTCCAATGTCTATTTTTGCCTCTCTCTTACCTTTTATATATTGATTGAAACTCTTCCTATCTTATAGAACAGAGAACATAGAACAGTTCAGCACAGTACAGGCCCTTCAGCCCACAATGTTGTGCCGACCATCTATCCTAATCTAAGATCAACATAACCTACACCCCTTCAATTTACTGCTATCCATGTGCCTGTCCAAGAGTCGCTTAAATGTCCCTAATGACTCTGACTCCACCACCTCTGCTGGCAGTGCATTCCACACACCCACCACTCTCTGTGTAAAGAACCTACTTCTGACATCTCCCCTATACCTTCCTCCAATCACCTTAAAATTATGTCCCCTCGTGACAGCCATTTCCACACTGAGGTAACGTCTCTGGCTATCCACTCTATCCATGCCTCTCATACCTTGTACACCTCTATCAGGTCACCTCTCTGCCTTCTTCGCTCCAGTGAGAAAAGCCCTAGCTCCCTCAACCTTTCTTCAAAAGACATGCCCTCCAGTCCAGGTAAATCTCCTATGTACCCTCTCCAAAGCATCCACATCCTTCCTATAATGAGGCGACCAGAACTGGACACACTATTCCAAGTGTGGTCTAACTAGAGTTTTAACAAGCTGCAGCAAAACCTCACGGCTTTTAAACTCAATCCCCCTGTTAATGAAAGCCAACAAACCATACGCCTTGTTAACCCTGTCAACCTGGGTGGCAACTTTGAGGGATCTATGTACGTGGACCCCAAGATCCCTCTGTTCCTCCACACTTCCAAGAATCCTGCCTTTAACCCTGTATTCAGTTTTCAAATTCGACCTTCCAAAATGAATCACTTCACATTTATCAAGGTTGAACTCCATCTGCCACTTCTCAGCCCAGCTCTGCATCCTGTCAATGTCCTGTTGTAACCTGCAACAGCCCTCAACACTATTTACAACTCCACCAACCTTCGTGTCATCGGCAAACTTACTAACCCACCCTTCCACTTCCTCATCCAAGTCATTTATAAAAACCACAAAGACCAGAGGTCCCAGAACAGATCCTTGCGGGACACCACTGGTCACCGACCTCCAGGCGGAATACTTTCCATCCACTACCACTCGCTGTCTTCCTTCGGCCAGCCAATTCTGTATCCAGACAGCCAAGTTTCCCTGTATTCCATGCCCCCTAACTTTCTGAATGAGCCTACCATGGGGAGCTTTATCAAATGCCTTACTGAAATCCATATGCACCACATCCACTGCCCGACCTTCATCAATGTGTCTCCTCACATCCTCAAAGAAATCTTCCTTTACATTACTAGCTAGCTTGCACTCATACTTCATCTCCCCCCCCCCCCCCCCCCCCCCCCCCCCCCCCCCCCCCCCCCTTATTGCTTTTTTAGTTGTCCTCTGTTTGCTCTTAAAGGCTTTCCAATCCTCTGGTTTCCCACTAATTCTTGCCACTTTATATGCTTTTTCTTTTGCTTTTATGCTGTCCTTGACTTCCCTCGTCAACCATGGATGCGTTGTCCGGCCCTTTAATCCCCCAAAACTCCTGCCATTGTTGTTCCACTGTCTTCCCTGCTGGGCTCCTTTTCCAATCAACTCTGGCCAGCTCGTTCCTCATGTCTTTGTAGTTACCCTTATTTAATTGTAATACCATTACATCTGATTGCAGCTTCTCCCTCTCAAACTGCAGGGTAAATTCTATCATATTGTGGTCACTGCTCCCTAAGGGTTCCTTCACCTTAAGTTCCCTAATCAACTCTGCCTCATTACACCCCACCAAATCCAGAATTGCCTGTTCCCTAGTAGGCTCTGTCACAAGCTGCTCCAAAAAACATCTCTTAGACATTCCACAAATTCCTTTTCTTGGGATCCAATACCAGCCTGATTTTCCCAGTCCACTTGCATATTGAAGTTCCCCATGATTATTGTAATATTGCCTTTTTTAGATGCCTTTTATATCTCCTGATTTATTTTCTACCCCAAATCCAGACTACTGCTAGGGGGCCTGTACATAACTCCCATCAGGGTCTTCTTACCTTTGCAATTCCTCAACCCTTACCCACAGAGATTCTATGCCTTCTGATCCTATATCGCTTCTTGCTATCGATTTAACTTCATTCCTTACTAACAATGCAACCCCCCCCCCACCCTTTGCCCATCTGCCTGTCCTTTCAATTGGACGCATAGAATCATAGAAGTTTACAGCATGGAAACAGGCCCTTCGGCCCAACCAGTCCATGCCGCCCAGTTTTTACCATTAAGCTAGTCCCAGTTGCCCGCACTTGGCCCATAACCCTCTATACCCATCTTACCCATGTAACTATCTAAATGCTTTTTAAAAGACACAATTGTACCCGCCTCTACTACTACCTCTGGCAGCCCATTCCAGACACTCACTACCCTCTGAGTGAAGAAATTGCCCCTCTGGGCCCTTCTGAATCTCTCCCCTCTCACCTTAATCCTATGCCCTCTAGTTTTAGACTCCCCTACCTTTGGGAAAAGATGTTGACTATCTACCTTATCTATGCCCCTCATTATTTTATAGACCTCTATAAGATCACCCCTAAGCCTCCTACGCTCCAGGGAAAAAAGTCCCAGTCTATCCAGCCTCTCCTTATAACTCGAACCATCAAGTCCCGGTAACATCCTAGTAAATCTTTTCTGCACTCTTTCTAGTTTAATAATATCCTTTCTATAATAGGGTGACCAGAACTGCACACAGTATTCCAAGTGTGGCCGTACCAATGTCTTGTACAACTTCAACAAGACGTCCCAACTCCTGTATTCAATGTTCTGACCAATGAAACCAAGCATGCCGAATGCCTTCTTCACCATCCTGTCCACCTGCGACTCCACCTTCAAGGAGCTATGAACCTGTACTCCTAGATCTCTTTGTTCTATAACTCTCTCCAACGCTATACCATTAACTGAGTAGGTCCTGGCCTGATTCGATCTACCAAAATGCATCACCTCACATTTATCTAAATTAAACTCCATCTGCCATTTGTCGGCCCACTGGCCTAATTGATCAAGATCCCGTTGCAATCCTAGATAACCTTCTTCACTATCCACTGTGTCACCAATCTTGGTGTCATCTGCAAACTTACTAACCATGCCTCCTAAATTCTCATCCAAATCATTAATCTAAATCACAAATAACAGTGGACCCAGCACCGATCCCTGAGGCACACCACTGGTCACAGGCCTCCAGTTTGAAAAACAACCCTCTACAACCACCCTCTGCCTTCTGTCGTCCAGCCAATTTTGAATCCAATTGGCAACCTCACCCTGGATCCCGTGAGCTTTAACCTTCTGCAACAACCTACCATGCGGTACCTTGTCAAAGGCTTTGCTAAAGTCCATGTAGACAACGTCTACTGCACTGCCCTCATCTACCTTCTTGGTCACCCCCTCAAAAAACTCAATCAAATTTGTGAGACATGATTTTCCACGCACAAAGCCATGCTGACTGCCCCGAATCAGTCCTTGCCTCTCTAAATGCTTGTAGATCCTGTCTCTCAGAATACCTTCTAGCAACTTACCTACTACAGACGTTAGGCTCACCGGTCTGTAGTTCCCAGGCTTTTCCCTGCTGCCCTTCTTAAACAAGGGCACAACATTCGCCACTCTCCAATCTTCAGGCACCTCACCTGTGGCTGCCGATGATTCAAATATCTCTGTTAGGGGACCCGCAATTTCCTCCCTAGCCTCCCACAACATCCTGGGATACATTCCATCAGGTACATATCCTTGGATATTTAGATCCCACCCTGATCCCCTTGCAGCCACGTCTCTGTGATGCCCACAACATTGTACCGGCCAATTTCAATGTGCGCAACAAGCTCATTTACCTTGTTCCGTATACTGCGCGCATTTAGGTACAACACCCTCAATCCTACATTGACCACCTCCCTTTTGCACACTCTCCTCAGTCACTGTACCCTGTACTGTGGCCCTTTTTGATTTTTGACTATAGCTTCTCTGCCTTACACTTATTCCCCTTACTGCCCCGTTGCTGCCCCGTTTTACTTGCCTCCGACTTCCTGCATCGGTTCCCATCCCCCTACCACATTAGTTTAAACCCTCCCCAACATTGACCCTTATCAATAAAACACTCCGTCTGAGACCCTTATCAATAAAACACTCCCCAGACTGAGACCCCTTTCAATAAATCACTCACCAGGCTGAGACCCTTATCAATAAAGCTCTCTCCGGACTGAGACCCCTTTCAATAAATCACTCACCAGACTGCGATCCTTATTAATAATATACCAACCATACTGAGGACCTAATTAATCAAACAGTCGACAGACTGAGAACCTCGTCAATGAAATAAACTCCAGACTGAGACCCTTATCAATAAACCATTCCCCACACTTGAGGTCTTTATCAATAAACAGTCTCCGGACTGAGACCTTTACCAATAAAAGACTCTCCAGGCTGAGACTCTTATCATTAAGACACTGTCCAGACTGAGATTCTTATCATTAAGACACTGTCCAGACTGAGACTCTTATCAATAAAACACTCTCCAGAGCTTCCAGCGCCCACAATGGAGGCTGGAAGTTGGATTGCGAGAGGACAATGCGGTGTGGGGGAGACTCAGGAGATGCATGCAGAATTACCTGCAGGTAAATGATACCGGTGCTCTGGGAGGCACTGAAGGCAGTGGTGAGAGGGGAGCTGATCTCAGTCCGGGCCCATAGGGACAGGACAGACAGGGTAGAAAGGGACCAACTGGTTCAGGAAATTTTACGGACGGACAGGAGCTACGTGGAGTCCCCGAGGCCAGAGTTACTCAGGAAACGGCAGAGGCTGCAGGCTGAGTTCGGAGAGCTGACTACAGGCAAGGCAGTAGAGCAGCTTAGAAAGGCAAAAGGCGCGATATCTGAGCATGGAGAGAAGGCCAGCAGAATGCTTGCGCAACAACTAAGGAAGAGAAGCGGCTAGGGAGATAGGAAGGATAGCGGATGGGGAGGGAAACCTGGTGGGGGACCCGGCAGGGCTGAACAAGGTGTTTCGGGACTTTTATAGTAAGCTATACACTTCAGAACCCCCCAGGGGACCGGAGGGGATGAGCCGATTCCTGGACGGACTGACCTTCCCAAGAGTGGGTAGAGGGTTGGTAGACAGACTGGGGGCCCTGGTTGGGATTGAAGAGGTACTGGGGGACCTGAAGGTCATGCAGTCGGGTAAAGCCCCGGGGCTGGATGGGTATCCGGTGGAGTTTTACAAAACGTTTGCCGAGATAGTGGGGCCGGTGCTGGTCAGGGTTTTTAACGAGGCAAGAGACAGAGGGGTCCTACCCCCGACGATGTCGCAGGCCACTATTTCGCTTATTCTGAAACGGGATAAAGACCCGGAGGCCTGTGGGTCTTATAGGCCGATTTCTTTTTTAAAATAAATTTAGAATACCCAATTCATTTTTCCAATTAAGGGGCAATTTAGTGTGGCCGATCCACCTACCCTGCACATCTTTGGGTTGTGGGGGCGAAACCAATGCAAACACGGGGAGAATGTGCAAACTCCACACGGACAGTGACCCAGAGCCAGGATCGAACCTGGGACCTCGGCGCCATGAGGTCGCAGCGCTAACCCACTGCGCCACCGTGCTGCCCTAGGCCGATCTCTTTGACGCTAAATTACTGGCCAAGATCTTGGCGACTAGAATTGAGGACTGCGTACCGGATGAAATTGCGGAGGACCAAACTGGGTTCGTAAAGGGTAGGCAACTGGTGGCCAATCTAAGAAGGCTGCTTAATGTGATCATGATGCCCCCGGAGAGCAGGGAGGCAGAGATAGTGATAGCTATGGATGCGGAAAAGGCTCTCGACTGGGTCGAGTGGGACTATCTGTTGGAGGTGCTGGGAAGGTTTTGGTTCGGGGAGGGGTTCATTGACTGGGTTAGGCTGTTATACAAGGCCCTAGAGGCTAGCGTAAGGACGAACAGGACAGGGTTGCCCTCTCTCCCCACAGCTGTTCGCGCTGGTCATTGAGCCCGCTGGCAATTGCTCTGAGAGGTTCAAAGGACTGGAAAGGGCTGGTCCGGCGGGGGTGGGGGGGGGGGGGGGGGGGGTGCGGGAAAGAGTGGAACAGTGGAACGTAAAGTCTCATTATACGCGGATGACCTGTTGTTATACGTAGCGGACCCAATGGCGGGGATGGAAGGCATCATGGAAGAAATCCTGAGTGAATTTGGAAGGATATAAATTGAACATGGCTAAGAACGAGTTGTTTGTAATTCAGGCGAGGGGGCAGGAGAGTAGGCTGAAGGGGTTGCCATTCAGGCTAGCAGGAGAAGGCTTTAGCTACTTGGGGATACAAGTGGCACGGGACTGGGGCAGGTTGCATAAGCTCAACCTGTCCCGATTGGTGGAACGAGTGAGGGAGGAGGTTCGGAGTTGGGATGCGCTCCCGCTGTCACTAGCGGGGAGGGTGCAGATTGTCAAGATGACAATTCTCCTGAGATTCTTGTTCATATTTCAGTGTCTCCCCATTTTCATCCCGAGGTCCTTCTTCAAGAGGCTGAATAAAATTATCCTGGGATTTGTCTGGGCGGGGAAGTCCCTGCGGGTGGGGAAGGTGATGCTCGAAAGGAGCAGAGGGTAGGGGCGGCTGGCGTTGCCGAACTACTACTGGGCGGCCAACATAGCGATGATAAGGAAATGGATGGTGGGCATGGGGTCAGTCTGGGAGCGGATGGAGGTTGCTTCGTGCGGGGGCACCAGTTTGGCGGCCCTGGTTACGGCGCCTCTACCGCTCCCGCCGGCGTGGTACTCCACCAGCCCTATAGTGGTGGCAACTTTGCAGATCTGGGACCAGTGGAGGAGGCATATAGGGGAAATGAGAGCATCGGTGTGGACCCCAATCTGCGGCAATCACCGATTTGCCCCGGGGAACATGGACGGTGGGTATCGACTGCGGCGGAGGTCGGGAATTGTGAAGATGGGTGATCTGTTCCTGGAAGGGAGCTTTCCGGGCATGAGGGCGGAGAAGTTCGGGCTGGCGGGAGGGAATGACTTTAGATACGTACAGGTGCGGGATTTCATGCGCAGACTGGTGCCGTCCTTCCCACGCCTCCCGCCAAAGGGGAGGCAGCACAGGGTAGTTTCTTTTTTTTAATAAATATTTTATTGAAAATTTTTGGTCAACCAACACAGTACATTGTGCATCCTTTACACAATATTATAACAACACAAATAACAATGACCTATTTTATAAACAAAAAAATGAATAAATAACAAAAATGAAAACTAACCCTAATTGGCAACTGCCTGATCACAAGTAACACTCTCCAAAAATATAATTTAACAGTCCAATATATAATTATCTGTCGCAACGACCTATACATATTATACAGTATATATTAACAACCCTGAGAGTCCTTCTGGTTCCTCCTCCTCCTCCTCCTCCTCTCTCCCCCCCCTCCTCCCCCCCCCCCCCCCCCCGATCCTGGGCTGCTGCTGCTGCCTTCTTTTTTCCATTCCATCTATCTTTCTGCGAGGTATTCGACGAATGGTTGCTACCGCCTGGTGAACCCTTGAGCCGACCCCCTTAGATCGAACTTAATCCGCTCTAGCTTTATAAACCCTGCCATGTCATTTATCCAGGTCTCCACCCCCGGGGGCTTGGCTTCTTTCCACATTAACAATATCCTGCGCCGGGCTACTAGGGACGCAAATGCCAAAACATCGGCCTCTCTCGCCTCCTGCACTCCCGGCTCTTGTGCAACCCCAAATATAGCCAACCCCCAGCTTGGTTCGACCCGGACCCCCACTACTTTTGAAAGCACCTTTGTCACCCCCATCCAAAACCCTGTAGTGCCGGGCATGACCAAAACATATGGGTATGATTCGCTGGGCTTCTCGAGCACCTCGCACACCTATCCTCCACCCCAAAAAATTTACTGAGCCGTGCTCCAGTCATATGCGCCCTGTGTAATACCTTAAACTGAATCAGGCTTAGCCTGGCACACGAGGACGACGAGTTTACCCTGCTTAGGGCATCTGCCCACAGCCCCTCCTCGATCTCCTCCCCCAGCTCTTCTTCCCATTTCCCTTTTAGTTCATCTACCATAGTCTCCCCTTCGTCTCTCATTTCCCTATATATATCTGACACCTTACCATCCCCCACCCATGTCTTTGAGATCACTCTGTCCTGCACCTCTTGTGTCGGGAGCTGCGGGAATTCCCTCACCTGTTGCCTCGCAAAAGCCCTCGGTTGCATATACCTGAATGCATTCCCTTGGGGCAATCCATATTTCTCGGTCAGCGCTCCCAGACTCGCGAACTTCCCATCCACAAACAGATCTTTCAGTTGCGTTATCCCTGCTCTTTGCCACATTCCATATCCCCCATCCATTCCCCCCGGGGCAAACCTATGGTTGTTTCTTATCGGGGACCCCCCCAAGGCTCCAGTCTTTCCCCTATGCCGTCTCCACTGTCCCCAAATCTTCAGTGTAGCCACCACCACCGGGCTTGTGGTGTAGTTCCTCGGTGAGAACGGCAATGGGGCTGTCACCATAGCCTGTAGGCTAATCCCCCTACAGGACGCCCTCTCTAATCTCTTCCACGCCGCTCCCTCCTCCTCTCCCATCCACTTACTCACCATTGAAATATTAGCGGCCCAATAATACTCACTTAGGCTCGGTAGTGCCAGCCCCCCCTATCCCTGCTACGCTGTAAGAATCCCTTCCTCACTCTCGGGGTCTTCCTGGCCCACACAAAACCCATGATGCTCTTTTCAATCCTTTTAAAAAAAGCCTTCGTGATCACCACCGGGAGGCACTGAAACACAAAGAGGAATCTCGGGAGGACCACCATCTTAACCGCCTGCACCCTCCCTGCCAGTGACAGGGACACCATATCCCATCTCTTGAAATCCTCCTCCATTTGTTCCACCAACCGCGTTAAATTTAACCTATGCAATGTGCCCCAATTCTTGGCTATCTGGATCCCCAGGTAACGAAAGTCCCTTGTTACCTTCCTCAACGGTAGGTCCTCTATTTCTCTACTCTGCTCCCCTGGATGCACCACAAACAACTCACTTTTCCCCATGTTCAATTTATACCCTGAAAAATCCCCAAACTCCCCAAGTATCCGCATTATTTCTGGCATCCCCTCCGCCGGGTCCGCCACGTATAGTAGCAAATCGTCCGCATACAAAGATACCCGGTGTTCTTCTCCTCCTCTAAGTACTCCCCTCCACTTCTTGGAACCCCTCAACGCTATCGCCAGGGGCTCAATCGCCAGTGCAAACAATAATGGGGACAGAGGGCATCCCTGCCTTGTCCCTCTATGGAGCCGAAAATATGCAGATCCCCGTACATTCGTGACCACGCTCGCCATCGGGGCCCGATACAACAGCTGCACCCATCTAACATACCCCTCTCCAAAACCAAATCTCCTCAACACCTCCCACAAATAATCCCACTCCACTCTATCAAATGCTTTCTCGGCATCCATCGCCACTACTATCTCCGTTTCCCCCTCTGGTGGGGCCATCATCATTACCCCTAACAGCCTCCGTATATTCGTGTTCAGCTGTCTCCCCTTCACAAACCCAGTTTGGTCCTCGTGGACCACCCCCGGGACACATTCCTCTATTCTCATTGCCATTACCTTGGCCAGGATCTTGGCATCTACATTTAGGAGGGAAATAGGTCTATAGGACCTGCATTGTAGCGGGTCCTTTTCCTTCTTTGAGAGAAGCGATATCGTTGCTTCAGACATAGTCGGGGGCAGTTGTCCCCTTTCCTTTGCCTCATTAAAGGTCCTCGTCAATACCGGGGCGAGCAAGTCCACATATTTTCTATAGAATTCGACTGGGAATCCATCCGGTCCCGGGGCCTTTCCCGCCTGCATGCTCCTAATTCCTTTCACCACTTCTTCTACCTCGATCTGTGCTCCCAGTCCCACCCTTTCCTGCTCTTCCACCTTGGGAAATTCCAGCCGATCCAAAAAGCCCATCATTCTCTCCCTCCCATCCGGGGGTTGAGCTTCATATAATTTTTAATAAAATGTCTTGAACACTCCATTCACTCTCTCCGCTCCCCGCTCCATCTCTCCTTCCTCATCCCTCACTCCCCCTATTTCCCTCGCTGCTCCCCTTTTCCTCAATTGGTCTGCCAGCAACCTGCTCGCCTTCTCCCCATATTCGTACTGCACACCCTGTGCCTTCCTCCATTGTGCCTCTGCAGTGCCCGTAGTCAGCAAGTTAAATTCTACATGTAGCCTTTGCCTTTCCCTGTACAGTCCCTCCTCCGGTGCTTCCGCATATTGTCTGTCCACCCTCAAAAGTTCTTGCAGCAACCGCTCCCGTTCCTTACTCTCCTGCTTCCCTTTATGTGCCCTTATTGATATCAGCTCCCCTCTGACCACCGCCTTCAGCGCCTCCCAGACCACTCCCACCTGGACCTCCCCATTATCATTGAGTTCCAAGTACTTTTCAATGCACTCCCTCACCCTTAGACACACCCCTTCATCTGCCATTAGTCCCATGTCCATTCTCCAGGGTGGGCGCCCTCCTGTTTCCTCCCCTATCTCCAAGTCTACCCAGTGTGGAGCGTGATCCGAAATGGCTATAGCCGTATACTCCGTTCCCCTCACCTTCGGGATCAACGCCCTTCCCAGCACAAAAAAGTCTATTCGCGAGTAGACTTTATGGACATAGGAGAAAAACGAGAACTCCTTACTCCTAGGTCTGCTAAATCTCCACGGGTCTACACCTCCCATCTGCTCCATAAAATCTTTAAGTACCTTGGCTGCTGCCGGCCTCCTTCCAGTCCTGGACTTCGACCTATCCAGCCCTGGTTCCAACACCGTATTAAAATCTCCCCCCATTATCAGCTTTCCCATCTCTAGGTCCGGAATGCGTCCTAGCATCCGCCTCATAAAATTGGCATCATCCCAGTTCGGGGCATATACGTTTACCAAAACCACCGTCTCCCCCTGTAGTTTGCCACTCACCATCAGGTATCTGCCCCCGTTATCCGCCACTATAGTCTTTGCCTCGAACATTACCCGCTTCCCCACTAATATAGCAACCCCCCTGTTTTTCGCATCTAGCCCCGAATGGAACACCTGCCCCACCCATCCTTTGCGTAGCCTAACCTGGTCTATCAGTTTCAGGTGCGTTTCCTGTAACATAACCACATCTGCCTTAAGTTTCTTAAGGTGTGCGAGTACCCGTGCCCTCTTTATCGGCCCGTTCAGCCCTCTCACGTTCCACATGAGCAGCCGGGTTGGGGGGCTTCCTACCCCCCCCCCCCCTTTGTCGATTAGCCATCCCCTTTTTCCAGCTCCTCACCCCGTTCCCACGCAGCTGTATCTCCCCCAGGCGGTGCCCATCCCTCCCATACCAGCTCCCCCCTCTCCCCAGCAGCAGCAACCCAGTAATTCCCCCCCTCCCACCCCCCCCCCCCCCCCCCCCCCCCCCGCTAGATCCCCCGCTAGCGTAATTACTCCCCCCATGTTGCTCCCAGAAGTCAGCAAACTCTGGCCGACCTCGGCTTCCCCCCGTGACCTCGGCTCGCACCGTGCGACGCCCCCTCCTTCCTGCTTCTCTATTCCCGCCATGATTATCATAGCGCGGGAACCAAGCCTGCGCTTCTCCCTTGGTCCCGCCCCCAATGGCCAACGCCCCATCTCCTCCACCTCCCCTCCTCCCCCCATCACCACCTGTGGAAGAGAGAAAAGTTACCACAGCGCAGGATTAGTACATAAAACTCCTCTTTCCCCCCTTTTTAACCCCCCCTCTTCGCCCCCCACATTCGCCCCACCACTTTGTTCAAACGTTCTTTTTAATAACCCGCTCATTCCAGTTTTATTCCACAATAAAAGTCCACGCTTCATCCGCCGTCTCAAAGTAGTGGTGCCTCCCTCGATATGTGACCCACAGTCTTGCCGGTTGCAGCATTCCAAATTTTATCTTTTTATGAAGCACCGCCTTGGCCTGATTAAAGCTCGCCCTCCTTCTCGCCACCTCCGCACTCCAGTCTTGATAAACGCGGATCACCGCGTTCTCCCATTTACTGCTCCGAGTTTTCTTTGCCCATCTAAGGACCATTTCTCTATCCTTAAAACGGAGGAATCTCACCACTATGGCTCTGGGAATTTCTCCTGCTCTCGGTCCTCGCGCCATCACTCGGTATGCTCCCTCCACCTCCAACGGACCCGCCGGGGCCTCCGCTCCCATTAACGAGTGCAGCATCCTGCTCACATATGCCCCGACGTCCGCTCCCTCCGCACCTTCAGGAAGACCAAGAATCCTCAGGTTGTTCCTACTTGCGTTGTTCTCCAGTGCCTCCAACCTTTCCACACATCGTTTCTGATGTGCCTCATGCGTCTCCGTCTTCACCACCAGGCCCTGTATGTCGTCCTCATTCTCGGCTGCCTTTGCCTTCACGACCCGAAGCTCCCGCTCCTGGGTCTTTTGTTCCTCCTTTAGCCCTTCGATCGCCTGTAGCATCGGGGCCAACAGCTCTTTCTTCATTTCCTTTTTGATCTCTTCCACACAGCATTTCAAGAACTCTTGTTGTTCAGGGCCCCATGTTAAACTGCCACCTTCCGACGCCATCTTGGTTTTTGCTTGCCTTCCTTGCCGCTGTTCTAAAGGATCCACTGCAATCCGGCCACTTTCTCCTCCTTTTTTCATCCGTATCCAGGGGGGATTCCCTTCTGGTTTACCGCACAGTGTTTTTAGCCGTCAAAATTGCCGTTGGGGCTCCTATCAAGAGCCCAAAAGTCCGTTTCACCGGGAGCTGCCGAAACGTGCGACTCAGCTGGTCATCGCCGCACCTGGAAGTCCCACAGGGTAGTTTCTAGGGGAGAGGTAGGTGAGGGTAGAGTCTCAGATATTTACAAAGAACTAATGGGAGCAGAGGATACACAGACTGGTGACCTGAAGCTTAAGTGGGAGGACGAGCTTGGGGGGGGAGATCGAGGACGGTATTTGGGCAGAAGCTCTGGGCAGAGTAAACACGACCGCAACGTGTGCCAGGCTCAGTCTGATCCATTTTAAGGTCGTGCACCGGGCCCACGTGACGGTGGCCCGGATGAGTAAATTTTTCGGGCTGGAGCACAAGTGTGCCAAATGCGCCGTTGGGCTGGCCAATCACGTGCACATGTTCTGGTCGTGCCCTAGACTCGGCGGGTACTGGCAGGGATTCGTGGACATCATGTCCCAGGTTTTGAAAATTGGGGTGGTAATGAGTCCTGAGGTGGCAATCTTTGGCGTGTCGGAGGACCCGGGAGTCCAGGAGGAGAAGGAGGCCAATGTCTTGGCCTTTGCTTCCCTGTCAGGCCAGCGACGAATACTGTTGGCATGGAGAGACTCAAAGCCCCTGAAGACTGAAGCATGGCTATTGGACATGGCGAGCTTTCTCGGTCTAGAAAAGGTTAAGTTCGACTTGAGAGGTTCACTATCGAGGTTCGCCCGGAGGTGGCAGCCATTCATTGACTTCTTCGCGGAGAATTAATCATCAACAGGGTGGGGGGCTAGGGTAGTGTAGAGTAGGGGGTGGTTTAGGTAGGTCCTTGCGAGAATGGAGTCGTGGTTTGTACTATGTGTTACTTGCTTTTCCTTTTGTATGGTAATATACAATGTCATTGTTTTGTATGCCAAAAATACCTCAATAAAATTGTTTATTTTTAAAAAACACTCTCCAAATTGAGACTCCTATCAATAAAACAGACTCCAGACTGAGACCATTATCAATAAAAAACACTTCTGACTAAGACCCTTATCAATAAAATAGACCCCAGATTGAGACCCAAATCAATAAAACAGACTCCAGACAGAGACACAAAACAATAAAACTCTACAGACTGAGACCTTGATGAATAAAACATTCCCCAGACTGAGAACATGATCAATAAAACACTTCCCAGACTGAGACTCTTATCAATAAATCGTTCTATGTTCAATAAAACACTGGATAAAAAACACCACCAGCCTCCGTAATCCTCCGCCATTTTTGACAACTCCAGCGTGATGCCACCACCAAACACATCTTCCCTTCACTCCTTCTGACAGCATTCCACAGAGACCGTTCCCTCCCAGATAATCTAGGCCACTCCTCCACCATACCCAACACCTCTCCCATCACCCATGGCACCTTCCCTGCAATCGCAGAAGGTGTAACACCTTCCTCTTTACCTCTTCCATGCTTAACATACCAGGCCCAAAACAGTCATTCCAGGTTAAGCAGTGTTTCACTTGCACCTCTTTCAATCTGGTCTATTGCATTTTCTGCTCCCAATGTGCTCTCTTCTATATCGGAGAGACCAAACACAGACTGGGTGATTGCTTTGCTGAGCACCTTCGGTCTGTGCGCATTTAAGACCCTGACCTTCCCGTTGCTTGCCATTTTAACACAAGACCCTGCTCCCATGACCACATGTCTGTCCTTGGCCTGCTGCAACGTTCCAGTGAAGCTCAATGCAAACTGGAGGACCAACATCTCATCTTCCGGTTAGGCACGCTACAGCCTTCCAGTCTCAACAACTTCAGATGACTAGCTCTACTCCACTTCGACCCATTCATTTTCATCCCATTTCATTTAAACTGTCTTTTACCATTTCTTTCTCTCTTGTCTTTCTTTATATATATTTAGCCCCCCCCCATCTTATCCACCTTTCCTTACCCTTTCTTCCCTTTGCTTCCCCCTTCCCCTCCCCCCACAGCTACATCTGTCACAGTTTACCCTCTGATGTTAGCTTCTCTGCTGTTTGGCCTTTCACACCATTTGTTCTTTCTGGGGACTGCCTAATTCCCCTTGGTTTCTGTGTCTATTGGCACCCCCGTTTCCCTGGGTTTCTGTGGCTATGACACATCTTTCATTCCCTCTCCACAGTATAAATATTTCCCACTTTCTCTGTTTAATAGCTTTGACAAAGAGTCACTGGACTCAAAACTTTAGTCTTTTCTCTCCATACAGATGCTGCTAGACCTGCTGAGATTTTCCAGCATTTTCTCTTTGGTTTCAATAAAACACTCCCAGACTTGAGACCCTTTTCAATAAACCACTCACTAGACTGCGATCCTTATCAATAAAATGCTAACCAGACTAAGGACCTAATTAATCAAACACTCGCCAGACTGAGACCCTTATCAATAGGACTCTCTCTGAAATGAGACCCAATCACTAACACATTCAGACTGAAGCCCTTATCAATAAAACACTCCCCAGACTGAGACCCAGATCAATAAAATTCTCTCTGGACCAAGACCCTTATCAATAAAACACTCTCCAGACTGTGATCCTTATCAATAAAACTCTCTCTGGACCAAGACCCTTATCAATAAAACACTCACCAGACTGAGACCCATATCAATAAAATTCTCTCTGGACCAAGACCCTTATCAATAAAACACTCTCCAGACTGCGAGCCTTATCAATAAAACTCTCTCTGGACCAAGACCCTTATCAATAAAACACTCACCAGACTGAGACCCATATCAATAAAATTCTCCCTGGACCAAGACCCTTATCAATAAAACACTCTCCAGACTGAGATCCTTATCAATAAAACACCCTCCAGACTGAGACTCTTATCAATGAAACAGTCCTGAGACTGTGATTTTTATCAATAAAATACTAACCAGACTGAGGACCTAATTAATCAAACGCTCGCCAGACTGAGACCCTTATCAATAAAATAGGCTCCAGTCTGAGACCCTTATCAATAAAACTCTCTGAAATGAGACCCAATTACTAATACATTCAGACTGAAGCCCTTATCAATAAATCACTCTCCAGACTGAAACCTTTATCAATACTCTCCAGTCTGAGACCCTTATCAATAAAACCACCTTTGAAATGAGACCGTATCACTAATACATTCGGACTGAAGCCCTTCTCAACAAATCACTCTCCAGACAGACCTTTATCAATAAAACACTCCCCAGACTGAGACCCTTATCATGAAAACACTCCCCAGACTGAGACCCTTATCAATAAAACTCTCTCCGGACTGAGACCCTTAGCAATAAAACACTCCCCAGGCTGAGACCCTTATCAATAAAGCTCTCTCCGGACTGAGACCCTTATCAATAAAACACTCCCCAAGCTGAGACCCTTATCAATAAAATATTCCCCAACTGAGACCCTTATCAATAAAACACTCTCCAGACTGACCCTTATCAATAAAACAATCCCCAAACTTAAGACTTTTTTCAACAAATCACTCTCCAGGATGCGATCCTTATAAATAAAACACTCCCTAGACTCTTTCCGTAAACCTTTCCCAGTCTGAGGCCCTTCATAATAAAACAGTTACAGTCTGACAATTTTATCAATAAAACACTCCCCAGACTTATACCCTTATCAATAAAACATACTGCAGACTGAGACCCTTATCAATAAAACATACTCCAGACTGAGACCCTTATCAATAAAACATACTACAGACTGAGACTCTTTTCAATAAAACATACTACAGACTGAGACTCTTATCAATAAAACACACGACAGACTGAGACCCTTAGCAATAAAACACTCTCCAGACTGAGACCCTTATCAATAAAACATACTCCAGACTGAGACCCTTGTCAATAAAACACTCTCCAGATTGAGACTATCAAAATAACACTCTCCAGACTGAGACTCTTTTCAATAAAACATACTCCAGACTGAGACTCATCAATAAAACACACTACATACACACGACAGACTGAGACCCTTACCAATAAAACACTCTCCAGACTGAGACTCTTATCAATAAAACACTACAGACTGAGACTCTTATCAATAAAACACACTACAGACTGAGACCCTTATCAATAAAACACTCTCCAGACTGAGACTCTTATCAATAAAACACACTACAGACTGAGATCCTTATCAAAACAACAATCTCCAGACTGAGATCCTTATCAATAAAACAGTCCCGAGACTGTGAGACCCTTATCAATAAAACGTACTCTAGACTGAGACCCTTATCAATAAAACACTCTCCAGACTGAGACTCTTATCAATAAAACACTACAGACACACGACAGACTGAGACCTTTATCAATAAAACACACTACAGACTGAGACTCTTATCAAGACCCTTATCAATAAAACACTCTCCAGACTGAGATCCTTAGCAATAAAAGAATCTCCAGACAGATCCTTATCAATAAAACACTCTCCAGACTGAGACCCTTATCAATAAAACACACTACAGACTGAGTCTCTTATCAATAAAACACACTACAGACTGAGACTCTGATCAATAAAACACACTACAGACTGAGTCTCCTATCAATAAAACACTCTCCAGACTGAGACTCTTATCACTAAAACACACTACAGACTGAGACCCTTATCAATAAAACACACTACAGATTGAGATCCTTATCAAATAAACAAACTCCAGACTTGAGACCCTTATCAATGAAACATTCTTTGGACCAAGACCCTTATCAATAAAACACACTCCAGACTGAGATCCTTAGCAATAAAACAATCGCCAGACAGATCTTTATCAATAAAACACTCTCTAGATTGAGACCCTTATCAATAAAACAGACTCCAGACTGAGACTCTTACCAGTGATACACTCTCCAGATTGAGACTCTTATCAATAAAGCACTCTACCTACTGAGACCCTTATCAAATAAACAGACTCCAGACTGAGATCCTTATCAAAACAACATTCTCCAGACTGAGATCCTTATCAATAAAACAGTCCCGAGACTGTGAGACCCTTGTCAATAAATCACTCTCCAGACTGTGCCCCTTATCAATAAAGCACTCCCTAGATTGAGACCCTTAGCAATAAATCACTCTCCACATTGAGATCCTTATCAATAAAACACTCCCTTGACTGAGACCCTTATCAATAAAACAGTCACGAGACTGAGACCTTATCAATAAATCATTCCCCAATCTGAGACCCTTATCAATAAAACTCTCTTTGAAATGCGAACCTTTTCAATAATACATTTGGACTGAAGGCCTTATCAATAAATCATTCTCCAGACTGAGACCCTTATCAGTAAAACATTCACCGGACTGAGACCCTTAACAAAACTCTCTCTGGACTGAGACCCTTATCAATACAAAACTCCCCAAACTGAGACCCATGTCAATAAAACACTGTCCGGACTGCGTGCCTTATCAATAAAGTACTAACCAGACTGAGACCCTGATCAATAAAGCAATACCCAAACTGAAACCTTTTTCAATAAATCACTCACCAGACTGCGATCCTTATCAATAAAGTACTAACCAGACTGAGACTCTTATCAATAAAACACTCTCCAGACTGAGACCCTTCTCAGTAAAACATTCCCTGGATTGAGGCTCTTATCAATACAATACTCCCCAGACTGAGATCCTAATCTATAAAATGCCCTCCAGTCTGCGGCCCTCATTAATAAAACAGTCTCCAGTCTGACACCTTTATCAATAAAACACTCCCCAGACTGATACCCTTATCAATAAAACATACTCCAGACTGAGGCCCTTATCAATAAAACAGAAGCCAAACTGAGGTCCTTATCGGTAAAACAACCCTCCCAACGCTGTCAACCACACATTGAGATCCCCTGACCGTCAACCATTCTCCACAATTGGGCATCTGTCAAGACAACATCATCGTGGTGATCTGTTGGAAGGTCCTGCTATAAATGTGAAAGATTTGGATTCTTTGCTGGAAAGTTTTTAAATGTGGCAATGCTATCTGTGTTGAACGCAATGCTGAAATTGACATGGTGCTTTATACTTTCATTTTCAGGTTGTCTCGCATTAAGTACAGGGAGGAAGCCCGGAGACTGCTTTTCAAATATGCTGAGTCTGCAAAGCGGATGATTGAATCCAGGTCATTTTTCTTTATCTGTTTTTTTATAAATATTTTTATTGAATCTTACATTTGTACACCAGGCAGGGATGATTGAAACGGTTATGATTTACAATTTACGTGTTTTTCCTTTTAAGGCACCCCCTCTCTTTTTTCTCCTCCTTTCCCCCCCCCCCCCCCCCCCCCCCCCCCCCCCCCCCCCCTCCCCCCCCCTCGCTCTTCGGGCTACGTCTTAGGCCCTTTCTTCCGCAGTAGATGTTATGGTCTATCGTTCATCTTGTTTTTTGTTCCTATGGCTTTGTAGGGGACCCCTCTGCCCCCCCCCCCCTTCGATCTCTCCCTGGGTGCCCTTGGTGTTTCCTTCGGGTTCCTCCCTTGCTTTCCCCCCCCCCATGTTCCTGTCTGTTTTTTGTGACCCTGTTGGTTCCTATTGGTCCCCCGCATCCCTCTTTCCTATCCATTATTGGCTTCAAACAGATCTTAGAACAGGCTAATGAATTGCCCCCACGCTTTGTGAAAACCTTCGTCCGACCCACGGATAGTGTACTTGATCTTCTCCAGATGGATAAATTCCGACAGGTCTGCCAGCCAGTCTGCAGCTGTGGGTGGAGCTGCTGATCGCCAGCTGAGCAGGATTCTCCGGCAAGCAATTAACGAAGCAAAAGCAAGGGCGTCAGTCCTCTTCTCCATATTAAGTTGTGGCTGGTCCGATACCCCATACTGGTCAGATTCCACTTGTGAATCCATGTGCAGTCGTGGGCTATCTGGATCCCCAGGTAGCGGAATTTGTTTTGGGCTATTTTGAATGTCGACGTTCCAGCTCTGTCCTTCCCCAGATCGGGTTCACCGGGAATGCCTCACTTTTGCCCAGGTTGAGTTTGTAGCCCGAGAAGATCCCAAACTCTTCCAGGAGCTTCGTGATTTCCTTCAAGCCGTTCTACAGGTCCAAGATGTAGAGGAGCAGATCATCCACATAGAGTGAGACTCTACTCTCTGCCTCTTCTTTGGATACCCTTCCAACCTACTATGTCTCACAGGGCATTCGGCAGGGGTTCAATTGCCAGGGCAAACAGAAGCGGGGACAGCGGGCATCCCTGCCTAGTGCCTCTGTACAACTGGAAGTATTCAAAGCTGGTGGTGTTGGTCCGAACGCTTGCCTTGGGGGCAATGAGGTACTTCAATTCGACTCTGCCGAAGGCCTTTTCTGCGTCCAGGGAGACAATCACCTCTGGTATTCTCTTCCCAGATGGGGTCAGTATCAAATTCAGCAATCGTCTGATGTTCGCTGTAAGCTGCCTTCCCTTGACAAAACCCGTCTGATCCTCCGCACCCACGTCTGGTATGCAATTGGCCAGTACATTCGTGAATATGTTCACATCTACGTTAAGCAACAAAATGGGTCTACATGATAAAAACAAATTACTGCAGATGCTGGAATCTGAAACCAAAGAGAAAATGCTGGAAAATCTCAGCAGGTCTGGCAGCATCTGTAGGGAGAGAAAATAGTTCACATTTCGAGTCCAGGTGACCCTTTGTCAAAGCCTTCTCTCCATGTTCGTAAAACATCCCCTGTGCCTGGTGACTTGGTGCACTGCCTTCCTGGTGGATAGCAGGTTAAAGTCCATTTCTAGCTTTTTCCTCTCTGCCAGAAGCTCTATGGTCGGGCCTCGGAGTATCTTCTGTCGACTTCCAGGATGGAGTCGATCAGTTGTTGCTTAGCCACCCTCTTCCCTGTCTGTACAAGCCTTATAGGTTATAATCTCTCCCTTAATCACCGACTTCAGTACCCGGAACATGGAAAGTTGTTAGTAAGTACTCGCCAATGGCCTGTGATGTTTTGTGGCAGAAGACCTTGTCGGCCAGGAGGTCCGTGTCAAACCTCCATGAGGGGCGTTGGGCACAACCCATCTCCAACCTCACATCCATGTAATGTGGAGCGTGGTCGGAGATGAGATGAGTATTCTGCTCTTACTATTTCTGGAAGCACCGATTTCCCCACTGCAAAGAGGTCAACAACATTGTTGTGGACTTGGAGTCATGTGTATGCCAGACAGAGTAAAGATGGCAGATTTTCTTTCCTGAACCAGATGGGTCTTTTCATGATCATCCTTACGAGACTATCATTTTATTGCAGAGTAATGAATTTAAATCTCCCCAGGTACCGTTGTGGTATTTGAACTTCTTTCTCTGGAACATCAGCCTGGGCCTCTCAGTAACAGCGTGTTTCTACCATTCCCTGTTTTTAGACAGACTGTCAGATGAATTCAGACAGACTCTGGGATTTCTCGGGGTCAGATGCTCTGTAGGATGCTTAGATAGATTCTGGAAATTCTTGAAATCAGATATTCAGACATCATAGAATCTCTACAGTGCAGAAGGTGGCTATTTGGCACGTCAGATCTGTACTGACCCTCCGAAAGAGCACTCCACCTAGGTCCACTCATCCCCCCCCTGTCCACTCTGCCCTATGTCCCGAACCCCACAACCTAACATGCACACCGCTGGACACTAAGTGACAATTTAGCATGGCCAGTCCATCTAACCTGCACATCTTTGCACTGTGGCAGGAAACTGGAGCACCTGGAGGAAACCCACACAGACACAGGGAGAAAGTCAGACTCCACACACAGTGACCGAAGGCCAGAATTGAACCCGGATTCCTGGCGCTGTGAGGCAGCAGTGCCGACAGACTCTGAGAATTCTCTGTCAGATATTCAGAAAGATTCTGGAATTTCTCACTGTCGAATAGAGGGTGCAGCTTAACAAGGGCAAGAAATATGTGACAGACCAGGAAGGCAACAAGTAGCAAAAGCCCATATGATCGAGAGGTCTTAGTGGCTTCTGACAAATTAGATATTAAATTAAGAAAAGATGCAAAACAGCAAGAACTGCAAAGTTGGAAAGAATTTGGGGTGCACACAGTGGTCCCAGATAGGGTCAAAGAGTTCTATTTCATAGATGGATATGCACGGAAAAAGTGCTTCCTGATGGAGCTTATAAGGCCAAAGCCAGGCTGGTGGCAGGAGACTTTGAAGAGTGACCAAGATGTAAGGGTAGATTCACTGATGACAGGAAAGGTTATTTTGAAGTTTGTTTTGGCTCTGTTAGCCACAATTTTGGGCAATGCAAGTCGTTGGTATTAAAGCTGCTTTCTTAAAGGGACATCACCTTGAAAGAGATTTTTTTCTTTGTCCTTGGGCGCCAAACACAGAAAGGGTACTCTGGAAGTTAAATAAATGTGTGTAGGGGTTGAATGACGCCTCCAGAGTGTGGTATTTCTCAGTGAGGTTGATTTTGTTAAAATTGGGCTGTCTTCAACTGAAAACAGACCCTGCGATGTTTTATTGGCACCATGGAGAGAAACTTTCTGGCATCTTCATGATGCACAATAGATGATTTTTTGCGGGGTGGTAGAAGCAAATTTGAATACATTGCTATTAACGGGCTTAGAACGGAGTTTAAGATTGGAAGTTAGGCCTTTGGAGCATTCACATGTTCAAATCCCTACATTAGCAGCACTTGGTAGGGCCTCATAAAAGGATATGAAGGTTTCTAAAATGGAAAAAGAGGAACTCTGAAGTTTATTTGGGCAGCTGAATTGGTGAGCTATACAGACAGACCGGATGCAAAGTTTGTTGTTTTAATGATCCTAAGGTTGAAGAAATAGTTTGAGCAAACAAACCATTGGCAAAATTAAGTTGGAGAATTGTGTTTTGAATTTCCCATCTTTAGATAATATTAGACACCTGAATCTGATTGTTCATGATGAGATCTTGTGCTAATCTCTGTGATGTCTTTTCGAGTGCAGGAGAATTTAGAATTTTTCTCCTGAGGTAGAATAGGTAAATGTTGCCCTTTGGCATGGGAAACTAAAAAGATACGAAGAGTGGTTAAAAAGTACGTTGGCTAATTTCCATTAGGGCTCATAGGGAGAAGACAGAGGGTATGGAAAGGGAGAGGTTAGTGGGGGAGAGTTTGAGAGTGGACAGGAGATACGCAGAGGCCCCGGAGGAAAGATTACTTGGGGAAAGACGACGGCTCCAGACGGAGTTTGACCTGTTGACCACAGGGAAGGCGGAGGCACAGTGGAGGAAAGTGCAGGGGGCGACCTACGAGTATGGGGAAAAGGCTAGTCGGATGCTGGCACACCAGCTCCGTAAGAGGATGGCAGCGAGGGAAATAGGGGGAGTCAAAGATGGAAGGGGAGCCACGGTTCGGAGTGCGACGAAAATAAACAAGGTATTTAAGGCCTTTTATGAAGAGCTATACAGATCCCAGCCCCCAGCGGGGGAAGAGGGGATGAGACGATTCCTAGATCAGCTGAGATTCCCGAGGGTGGAGGAGCAAGAGGTGGCTGGTTTGGGGGCACCAATTGGGTTGGAGGAGCTGAGCAAGGGTTTGGGGAGCATGCAGGCGGGGAAGGCCCCAGGACCGGACGGATTCCCGGTGGAGTTCTACAGGAAGTACGCAGACCTGTTGGCCCCGCTACTGGTGAGGACCTTTAATGAGGCAAGAGAGGAGGGGACCCTGCCCCCGACAATGTCGGAAGCGACAATTTCTTTGATCCTAAAGCGGGACAAGGACCCACTGCAATGTGGATTGTACAGGCCGATCTCGCTCCTCAATGTGGATGCAAAGTTGCTGGCAAAACTGCTGGCCACGAGGATCGAGGACTGTGTCCCGGGGGTAATCCACGAGGACCAGACGGGATTTGTAAAGGGCAGGCAACTAAACACCAATGTGCGGCAGCTCTTAAACGTGATAATGATGCCATCGGAGGAGGGAGAGGCAGAGATAGTGGCAGCTATGGACGCGGAGAAGGCCTTTGACAGAGTAGAGTGGGAGTACCTCTGGGAGGTGCTGCGTAGGTTTGGGTTCGGGGTAGGGTTTATCAATTGGGTTAAGCTCCTTTACAGAGCCCCGATGGCGAGTGTAGTGACGAACCGGCGGAGGTCGGAGTACTTTCGACTGTACCGAGGGACGAGGCAGAGGTGCCCCCTGTCCCCCCTGTTGTTCGCATTGGTGATCGAACCATTGGCCATGTCATTGAGGGAGTCTAATAAATGGAGGGGGGTGGTCCGAGGGGGAGAAGAGCATCGGGTGTCGCTATATGCGGATGACCTGTTGCTGTACGTGGCGGATCCAATGGAGGGGATGGTGGAGATCATGCAGACTCTAAGGGAGTTTGGGGAGTTTTCGGGCTATAAGCTCAATGTAGGGAAGAGTGAGCTCTTTGTATTACAGGTGGGGGACCAAGAAAGAGGGATAGGGGACCTACCGCCCAGGAGAGCGGAGGGGAGCTTTCGGTATCTGGGGATCCAGATAGCCAGGAGTTGGGGGACCCTACATAAACTGAATCTGACGAGGTTGGTGGAGCAAATGGAGGAGGATTTCAAAAGATGGGACATGTTACCGCTCTCGCTGGCGGGTAGAGTGCAGTCGGTCAAAATGGTGGTCCTTCCGAGGTTTCTGTTTGTGTTTCAGTGCCTTCCCATCGTGATTACTAAGGTCTTTTTAAGAGAGTAGGCAGGAGTATTATGGGGTTTGTGTGGACGAATAAAACCCCGAGAGTAAGGAGGGGGTTCCTGGAACGCAGTAGGGACCGAGTTTGGCGCTGCCAAACCTGGGGAGCTACTACTGGGCAGCACATGTGGCGATGATCCGCAAGTGGGTTATGGAGGGAGAGGGGGCGGCATGGAAGAGGATGGAGATGGCGTCCTGTAAAGGAACAAGCCTGGGGGCGTTGGTGATGGCACCGCTGCCGCTCTCGCCGACAAAGTATACCACGAGCCCGGTGGTGGCGGCAACGCTAAGGATCTGGGGCCAGTGGAGACGGCACCGGGGTGCAATGGGAGCATCGGTGTGGTCCCCGATCAGGGATAACCACCGGTTTGTCCCGGGGAAGATGGACGGGGGGTTCTAGAGCTGGCATCGGGCAGGGATTGGAAGAATGGGAAGATTGGAAGAATGTTCATCGACAGGACGTTTGCGAGCCTAGGGGCACTGGAGGAGAAGTTCGAGTTACCCCCAGGAAATGCCTTTAGATATATGCAGGTGAGGGCTTTTGTGAGGCGACAGGTGAGGGAATTCCCGTTGCTCCCGGCACAAGAAGTTCAAGATAGGGTGATCTCGGGTGTATGGGTCGGGGAGGGCAAGGTGTCGGAAATACATCAGGAGTTGAAACAAGAGGGGGAAGCGCTGGTAGAAGAGTTGAAGGGTAAATGGGAGGAGGAGCTGGGGGAGGAGATAGAGGACGGTCTGTGGGCTGATGCCCTAGGTAGGGTTAATTCCTCCTTGTGTGCCAGGCTCAGCCTGATACAATTTAAGGTGGTCCACAGAGCGCACTTGACGGGGGCGAGGTTGAGTAGGTTCTTTGGGGTAGAGGACAGATGTGGAAGGTGCTCAGGGAGCCCGGCGAACCATGTCCATGTGTTTTGGTCATGCCCGGCACTGGAGGGGTTCTGGAGAGGAGTGGCGGGAGCAATATCTCAGGTGGTGAAAGTCCGGGTCAAGCCAAGCTGGGGGCTAGCAATATTTGGAGTTGTGGACGAACCGGGAGTGCAGGAGGCGAAAGAGGCCGGCATTCTGGCCTTTGCGTCCCTAGTAGCCCGGCGAAGGATCTTGCTAATGTGGAAGGAGGTGAAGCCCCCCAGCCTGGAGGCCTGGATAAATGATATGGCTGGGTTCATAAAGTTGGAGAGGATGAAGTTTGCCTTGAGAGGGTCTGCGCAGGGGTTCTACAGGCGGTGGCAACCGTTCCTAGACTATCTCACGGAGCGATAGAGGAAGGTTCGTCAGCAGCAGCAGCAACCTTGGGGGGGGGGGGGGAGTGGTGGGGCCATCCTTGGGGGGGGGGGTGGAGGGACGTCCTGGGCGGGGGGGGACTGCCTGGGAGGGTGGATGAGCAAGAGATAACATGAAGGGTTGGGGAAACTGGCACGTACGGGTGAGGGCCAGTGTACAAAGCTGTGTAAATATATCATTTTGCCATGTATATATCTTGCTCTGCGCCATTTCTCGTTTTTTTTTGTTACGGGGGGGGGGGTTATTGTTTGTAAGGGAGAAAAATTGTGTTAAAAAACTTGAATAAATATTTTTTTTTAAAAGTACGTTGGCAACGGAGATACTTGCCCTCGTGGAGGCAGTAGATATGGCATTTTTTATATCCAGGATCCTGACTGAAATTTTAAATGGAGCAGGGTATCCGGGAACAGTACCTAGAGAGTGTCACAGAGGCAATACCTCCTTTTGGGAGAATATCCATTCTCCAAAATGCGTCTGAAAAGAGACTATGGATTGACATAGCAAGCCTAAAACAGTTGCTGGAGAACAGGGAGATTCACAAGATCAAGTGGGTTGATAGCAGTGACCAATTATCTAACTTTTGGACAAAAAGAGGGACTAGCTCGAAGATTTTATTAGTCGTTTCCGATTAAGGAGGAGATATGTGAGTGAAGAAAGGGGGAAGAGTGCATTTATTGCAGAAAAATACATACATTTGTGTAATGGTATATTGTGAATTATGTCAAAATTAAGGATTTTATGTTTAAGAGGGGGAATCTGTTGGGGAAGAGTTAATGTTCCCTAGTACTTAAGTGGAATTGGGGTTTTAATTGTTCAATAGATTGCACTTATTGCACCAGTATATAAAGGGGATACAGGTGGTACTGTTTTGTTGTTGGGGAAGTGAACTGAACACAGTAAACCTGAAGCCAAATAAATCCAGACTTGCTTCCTAGTTCTTATTATAGAGTTACCGTTGGAGCTTAACAATGGGATCAGACTGGAATATGGGAGTTGATGTAGAAGTTCAGCCATGATCTTAATGCATAGTGGAGCAGAGTCAAGGAGCTGTCTGACCTGCTGCATCTCTTATTTATTATCACAAGCGCAGACCATAATGATCTTCAGTTTCCGCATTGGGTAATCTGGGTTCAAATTGCACCAAAATTATGTTACTTTTGAAATGTCTTTCTTTCTTCAGATTCTGCATTTATGTATCGTTAAACATGAAATCTGTCATGAGCCAGTGCAATTCAACAATGTTTTAGAAATTAATTTAAGAGAAATATGTACTTAAAAATATTCCTTCCTGCAATTAAGAGTGATAACTTGGTGCAGTTTTCTTAATATAGTTGAAAGTAGGCTTATCACAGAAAATAAGCATTTTTAATCACACCACCTATGAGTAACTTAATTTTAATTTTTTTATTTCTTAATTTATCCAATTAAGGGACAATCTGTAGCGGGGTGCGGGTCTCACTCGTGCCTGACACTGTGTCGCCCCTCACCCCCTCTGGGGAACGCCCAGAATCTGGCACATCATAATTGACGGTTCTTTTGTTTTTCTGCCTCTGTAGATAGTTCAGGCAGTGCCCTATTGGGCCCCCCTTCACCAACACTCCGACTCCCTCCCTACCCAGTTCAGGTGGTGCAATATTGGGCCCCCCTTCACCAACACTCCGACTCCCTCCCTACCCACCAGCCTCCTTTCCCCTCTCTCCCCACCACCCACCTTCCTTTCTCTTCTGTTGGTACAGAGGCAAGGGTATCTGGTCTCTCCAGCGCAAAGTTTAGCGCTTGTACCATTTGTTTTTTGTAGAAACGTGTTGTGAACTGTTTTTTTTAAGAATATTTTATTGAAAATTTTTGGTCAACCATCACAGTACATTGTGTATCCTTTACACAATAATATAACAGTATAAATAACAATGACCTGTTTTATAAACAAAGAATAAATAATATATAACAAAAACTAAAACTAAATGGCAACTGCCTTGTCTCAGATAAACACTCTCCAAAAATATGGTTTAACAATCCAATATACAATTATTTATAGCAACGACCTATACATATTATACATATATATTAATTACCCTGAGACTCCTTCTGGTTCTCTCCCCCCCCTCCCTCCCCCCCCCCCCCCCCCCCCCCCCCCCCGGGCTGCTGCCTTCTTCTTTTCCATTCCCTCTATCTTTCTGCGAGGTATTCGACGGACGGTTGCCACCGCCTGGTGAACCCTTGAGCCGATCCCCTTAGGACGAACTTAATCCGTTCCAGCTTTATAAACCCTGCCATGTCATTTATCCAGGTCTCCACCCCCGGGGGCTTGGCTTCCTTCCACATCAACAGGGGCAGCACGGTAGCACAAGTGGATAGCACTGTGGCTTCACAGCGCCAGGGTCCCAGGTTCGATTCCCTGCTGGGTCACTGTCTGTGCGGAGTTTGCACATTCTCCCCGTGTCTGCGTGGGTTTCCTCCGGGTGCTCCGGTTTCCTCCCACAGTCCAAAGACGTGCAGGTTGGGTGGATTGGCCATGATAAAATTGCCCTTAGTGACCAAAAAGGTTAGAAGGGGTTAGTGGGTTACGGGGATGGGGTGGAAATGAGGGCTTAAGTGGGTCGGTGCAGACTCGATGGGCCAAATGGCCTCCTTCTGCACTGTATGTTCTATGTATGTTAACAGTATCCTGCGCCGGGCTACTAGGGACGCAAAGGCCAAAACATCGGCCTCTCTCGCCTCCTGCACTCCCGGCTCTTGTGCAACCCCAAATATAGCCAACCCCCAGCTTGGTTCGACCTGGACCCCCACTACTTTCGAAAGCACCTTTGTCAACCCCACCCAGAACCCTTGTAGTGCCGGACATGACCAGAACATGTGGGTGTGATTCGCTGGGCTTCTCGAGCATCTCGCACACCTATCCTCTACCCCCAAAAATTTACTGAGCCGTGCTCCAGTCATATGCGCCCTGTGTAACACCTTAAATTGAATCAGGCTTAGCCTGGCACACGAGGACGATGAGTTTACCCTACTTAGGGCATCCGCCCACAGCCCCTCCTCAATCTCCTCCCCAAGCTCTTCTTCCCATTTCCCTTTCAGCTCATCTACCATAATCTCCCCCTCGTCCCTCATTTCCCTATATATATCTGACACCTTACCGTCCCCCACCCATGTCTTTGAGATTACTCTGTCCTGCACCTCATGCGTCGGGAGCTGCGGGAATTCCCTCACCTGCTGCCTCGCAAAAGCCCTCAGTTGCATATACCGGAATGCATTCCCTTGGGGCAACCCATATTTCTCGGTCAGCGCTCCCAGACTTGCGAACTTCCCATCCACAAACAGATCTTTCAGTTGCGTTACTCCTGCTCTTTGCCATATTCCAAATCCCCCATCCATTCTCCCCGGGGCAAACCTATGGTTGTTTCTTATCGGGGACCCCACCAAGGCTCCCGTCTTTCCCCTCTGCCGTCTCCACTGTCCCCAAATTTTCAAAGTCGCCACCACCACCAGGCTTGTGGTGTATTTCTTCGGTGAGAACGGCAATGGGGCCGTCACCATAGCTTGTAGGCTAGTCCCCCTACAGGACGCCCTCTCCAATCTCTTCCACGCCGCTCCCTCCTCTTCCCCCATCCACTTACTCACCATTGAGATATTGGCGGCCCAGTAGTACTCACTTAGGCTCGGTAGTGCCAGCCCCCCCCTATCCCTACTACGCTGTAAGAATCCCTTCCTCACTCTCGGGGTCTTCCCGGCCCACACAAAACTCATGATACTCTTTTCGATCCTTTTGAAAAAAGCCTTCGTGATCACCACCGGGAGTCACTGAAACACAAAGAGGAATCTCGGGAGGACTACCATTTTAACTGCCTGCACCCTCCCTGCCAGTGACAGGGATACCATGTCCCATCTCTTGAAGTCCTCCTCCATCTGTTCCACCAATCGCGTTAAATTTAACCTATGCAATGTACCCCAATTCTTGGCTATCTGGATCCCCAAGTAACAAAAGTCCCTTGTTACCTTCCTCAGCGGAAAGTCCTCTATTTCTCTGCTCTGCTCCTCTGGATGCACCACAAACAACTCACTTTTCCCCATGTTCAGTTTATATCCTGAGAATTCTCCAAACTCCCGAAATGTCCGCATTATCTCTGGCATCCCCTCCGCCGGGTCCGCTACATATAACAACAAATCATCCGCATACAGAGATACCCGGTGTTCTTCTCCTCCTCTAAGTACTCCCCTCCACTTCTTGGCACCCCTCAATGCTATTGCCAGGGGCTCAATCGCCAGTGCAAACAGTAATGGGGACAGAGGGCATCCCTGCCTTGTCCCTCTATGGAGCTGAAAGTATGCAGATCCCCGTCCATTCGTGACCACACTCGCCACTGGGGCCCTATACAACAGCTGCACCCATCCAACATACTCATCTCCAAAACCAAATCTCCTCAGCAACTCCCACAAATAATCCCACTCCACTCTGTCAAATGCTTTCTCGGCATCCATCGCCACCACTATCTCCGCTTCCCCCCCCCTGGTGGGGGCATCATCATTACCCCTAGCAGCCTCCGTATATTCGTATTCAGCTGTCTCCCCTTCACAAACCCAGTTTGGTCCTCATGGACCACCCTCGGGACACAATCCTCTATCCTCATTGCCATTACCTTGGCCAGAATCTTAGCGTCTACATTTAGGAGGGAAATAGGTCTATAGGACCCGCATTGCAGCGGGTCCTTTTCCTTCTTTAGGAGAAGCGATATCGTTGCCTCAGACATAGTCGGGGGCAGCTGTCCCCTTTCCTTTGCCTCATTAAAGGTCCTCATCAGTAGCGGGGCGAGCAAGTCCACATATTTCCTGTAAAATTCAACTGGGAATCCATCCGGTCCCGGAGCCTTCCCCGCCTGCATGCTCCTAATTCCTTTCACTACTTCCTCTATTTCAATCTGTGCTCCCAGTCCCACCCTTTCCTGCTCCTCCACCTTGGGAAATTCCGGCCGGTCCAGAAAGCCCATCATTCTCTCCCTCCCATCCGGGGGTTGAGCTTCGTATAATTTTTTATAAAATGCCTTGAACACTCCATTCACTCTCTCCGCTCCCCGCTCCATCTCTCCTTCCTCATCCCTCACTCCCCCTATTTCCCTCGCTGCTCCCCTTTTCCTCAATTGGTGGGCCAGCAACCTGCTCGCCTTCTCCCCATATTCGTACTGTACACCCTGTGCCTTCCTCCACTGTGCCACTGCAGTACCCGTTGTCAGCAAGTCAAATTCTACGTGTAGCCTTTGCCTTTCCCTGTACAGTCCCTCCTCCGGTGCCTCCGCATATTGCCTGTCCACCCTCAGAAGTTCTTGCAGCAACCGCTCCCGTTCCCTACTCTCCTGCTTTCCTTTATGTGCCCTTATTGTTATCAGCTCCCCTCTAACCACTGCCTTCAGCGCCTCCCAGACCACTCCCACCTGGACCTCCCCATTGTCATTGAGTTCCAAGTACTTTTCAATGCACCCCCTCACCCTTCGACACACCCCCTCATCTGCCATTAGTCCCATGTCCATTCTCCAGGGTGGGCGCCCTTCTGTTTCCTCCCCTATCTCCAAGTCCACCCAATGTGGAGCGTGATCCGAAATGGCTATAGCCGTATACTCCGTTCCCCTCACCTTCGGGATCAACGCCCTTCCCAAAACAAAAAAGTCTATTCGCGAATAGACTTTGTGGACATAGGAGAAAAACGAAAACTCCTTACTCCTAGGTGTGCTAAATCTCCACGGGTCTACTCCTCCCATCTGCTCCATAAAATCTTTAAGCACCTTGGCTGCTGCCGGCCTCCTTCCAGTCCTGGACCTTGACCTGTCCAGCCCTGGTTCCAACACCGTATTGAAATCTCCCCCCATTACCAACTTTCCCACCTCTAGGTCCGGGATGCGTCCGAGCATACGCCTCATAAAATTGGCATCATCCCAGTTCGGGGCATATACGTTTACCAAAACCACCGTCTCCCCCTGTAGTTTGCCACTCACCATCACGTATCTGCCCCGCTATCCGCCACTATAGTCTTTGCCTCAAACATTACCCGCTTCCCCGCTAATATAGCCACCCCCCTGTTTTTCGCATCTAGCCCCGAATGGAACACCTGCCCCACCCAACCTTTGCGTAGTCACACCTGGTCTATCAGTTTCAAGTGCGTTTCCTGTAACATAACCACGTCTGCCTTAAGTTTCTTAAGGTGTGCGAGTACCCGTGCCCTCTTTATCGGCCCGTTCAGCCCTCACACGTTCCACGTGATCAGCCGGGTTGGGGGGCTTTTTAACCCCCCCCCTTGTCGATTAGCCATCCCCTTTTTCCAGCTCCTCACCCGGTTCCCACGCAGCTGTGTCCCCCCCAGGCGGTGCCCCCCCGCCCATCCCACCCCATACCAGCTCCCCCCTCTCCCCAGCAGCAGCAGCCCAATAATTCCCCCCTCCCACCCCCCCCCGCTAGATCCCCCACTAGCGTAGTTACATCCCCCATGTTGCTCCCAGAAGTCAGCAAACTCTGGCCGACCTCCGCTTCCCCCCGTGACCTCGGCTCGCACCGTGCGATGCCCCCTCCTTCCTGCTTCCCTATTCCCGCCATGATTATCATAGCGCGGGAACCGAGCCCGCGCTTCCCCCTTGGCCCCGCCCCCAATGGCCAACGCCCCATCTCTTCCACCTCCTTTCCTCCCCCCACCACCTCCTGTGGAAGAGAGAAAAGTTACCACATCGCAGGATTAATAACATAAAACTCCTCTTTCCCCCCTTCTTCGCCCCCCATACTCGCCCCACCACTTTGTTTCAAACGTTCTTTTTTTTAATAACCCGCTCATTCCAATTTTTCTTCCACAATAAAAGTCCACGCCTCATCCGCCGTCTCAAAGTAGTGGTGCCTCCCTTGATATGTGACCCACAGTCTTGCCAGTTGCAGCATTCCGAATTTTATCTTCTTTTTGTGAAGCACCGCCTTGGCCCGATTAAAGCTCGCCCTCCTTCTCGCCACCTCCGCACTCCAGTCTTGGTATACGCGGATCACCGCGTTCTCCCACTTACTGCTCCGAGTTTTCTTTGCCCATCTGAGGACCATCTCTCTGTCCTTAAAACGGAGGAATCTCACCACTATGGTTCTAGGAATTTCTCCTGCTCTCGGTCCTCGCGCCATCACTCGGTATGCTCCCTCCACCTCCAGCGGACCCGCCGGGGCCTCCGCTCCCATTAACGAGTGCAGCATCGTGCTCATATATGCCCCGGCGTCCGCTCCCTCCGCACCTTCAGGAAGGCCAAGAATCCTTAGGTTGTTCCTCCTCGCGTTGTTCTCCAGCGCCTCCAGCCTTTCCACACATCGTTTATGGTGTGCCTCGTGCATCTCCGTCTTCACCACCAGGCCCTTATGTCGTCCTCATTCTCGGCAGCCATTGCCTTCACGACCCGAAGCTCCCGCTCCTGGGTCTTTTGCTCCTCCTTTAGCCCTTCGATCGCCTGTAATATCGGGGCCAACATCTCCTTCTTCATTTCCTTTTTGAGTTCTTCCACGCAGCGTTTCAAAAACTCGTGTTGTTCAGGGCCCCATATTAAACTGCCACCTTCCGACGCCATCTTGGTTTTTGCTTGCCTTCCTTGCCGCTGCTCTAAAGGATCCACCGCAATCCGGCCACCTTCCTCTCCTTTTTCCATCCGTATCCAGGGGGGATTCCCTTCTGGTTCACTGCACAGTACTTTTAGCCGTTAAAATTGCCGTTGGGGCTCTTATTAGGAGCCCAAAAGTCCGTTACACCGGGAGCTGCCGAAACGTGCGACTCAGCTGGTCATCGCCGCACCCGGAAGTCCGTGAACTGTTTTAATAATGAGAGTATCCACCCCCCCCTCCCCGTACATTGGTACTGAGGGGAGGATATTCTGTTTCTCCAACACAAAATTAATGTTTGTACCGTTTGGCCTTATATATTTTTTACTGTTTTAATAAAAAGATATGGCCAATCCATCTCCCCCATACATCTTTGGGTTGTGGGGGTGAGACCTATGCAGACACGGGGCGAATGTGCAAACTCCGCATGGACAGTGACCCAGGGCCGGAATTGAATCCGGGTCCTCAATGCCGTGAGGCAACAGTGCTAACCACTGCACCACCGTGCCGCCTAACATCATTTTAAATGACTGAGAATGACAAATCATTATACCGAGCCATTTACTCATTATATTGATGTACAGCAGTCAGTTTCTTAGTAGATAAAAGGATAATTCAGAAAGTTTTTAGAACATTCCTGATAATGACCTTGTACTGAAAAAAGTACTGGTTGATATTAGGAGCTTCGTTGAAGGTTCACAGTGTGTACAATGAAGTGCACCACATTGAAGGCAGATATATATATATACACACATCATGACCGAGGAAACTCAAGAACTAGGACGGCAGCTGGGAATCTTTTACCTGGAGGCCAAGTGTGAGAACACATAACTGACATCAAAGTTTTGTGCCCATCATGGTTGAATAGCAGAAAGACAGGCCGGTGCTGCTGAAGCTGTGCATCTCCACATGTTAGTTCAACTGTTTGATGTGATGTGATTATATGATGGACAGGAGATTGTGGAAAATGTCATGTGAGAGTGCCTTTAAGAAATGGATGTTTAAGCAGTGTACCTTTAAGAAATGCAGTGATGTCAGAGTGGGTTGAGCTGGGCTTTAGATCAGCCATTTTGCAGTTTTTTAGTTTCAGTTTGAAAAGAGCTTGGGAGTGTCTGAGTTTGTAGTGAGCTGGATCTGCTGTGATCTCTGCCATGAAAGAGTATCTCTGGATCATTTGGGTGATTTTAAACTCATAATAGTTTAACCTGATGTGTTTCTGTTTAAAGGTGTTAAGTCTCATGGATGTTGAAAGGAATAACTGTAGGATTATTTAGTGTTGTAATATTTTCAAGGTTATCTTTGAAGTAAGGGGTGTTGAGAGATCCAATGTTTATTTAAGAGGTTAAGTTGGGTTCATGGAATAAACATTGTTTTGTGTTTAAAAACCCACGTGTCCATAATTGTAATCTCACACCTCGGGAACAAGCCGTGTGCTCGGAAAAGCAACAAATACATTAAAGGGGGAGGTTGGTTGAACTCCATGATCCATTTTGGGGTTCTGAAAACGCCTCGCCCATAACAAAAAGTATTCGCAGTTTCTTTGGGAAATTGTGCTGCTGAAAGAGCCATTCATGAGAATTTCTGGTACCTCCTGTCCATTAGGCAAGAACTGAAACCTATCACATATCTAATGATTGATCAGTAACTATCATCTAGGGAGGGAGACACATGAGGCCTCTTTGAGCATAAATGGCTTCCAGGTAGGTGCACATCTTCCAATGAAGTACTGGAAACATACCAAACCTGTGTGGCAGACCATGTCACCTGATAGTCAAGTCGAGTGGGCCCACAGTACAGCTGATTTAGCAGCCAACCTGGCTCATTGCCAAGGTCTGATATATATATGTATGCCACCAAGAGCCGGGATATTTTACAGTTGGCTCCAGACTGTAAACAGTGTTGTAATTAATAAAGTGATCCAAATGAGACAAGAGTTACTCACAAACTTAGGCAGGGAGGAAGGTGGTGGTGCGGACCCTAAATCATATCTCTTGCTATCCTTTGTTTCTGGATGTATGTAAGTGACATGTTACCTGAAGGAGAAGGATGTATGTAACATCCTGATCAGGCAGTGGATTTCTTGTATCTTGATGATGACTTTAATTGTGGTGATAGATTTCTGGACATGTTAGACAACAGACTGACAAGAAAAAAACACTAACATCTTTTTGTTGTACTGGAATTTATCCCAGAAGAGTAATAGACAATCAATAATACAAGAAAGGCATCCAGGCCATGAGAAGGATTTGACTCGTGCTTTTGTGTAGTCAGTAAATCTGTGTCCGTCAGTAGCAAGTGTGTGGCTCTTTCAGTCCTGCTCATTGAATCTTCTTCCTCCCCAGAAATGCGACCCCCGATGTCAGGAAAACTGTGAAATGGAATGTTGAAGATACTTTCAACTGGCTACGAAAGGAACCATCTGCCACAAAAGAAGATTATATGGTATGGGAAAGATTACCAGATACAAAGATCGTTACAGCCCAGGAACAGGCCCTTCGGCCCTCCAAGCCTGTACCGGTCATGATACCAACCTTTGCCAAAACCCTCAGCACTTCTTTCTGCCGTAGCCCTCGATACCCATCCTATCCATGTGATTGTCAGGATGCCTTTTGAACGCTGTTAATGTATCTGCTTTCACAACCTCCCCTGGCAACACGTTCCAGGCACTCGCCACCCTCTGCGTAAAAAACCTGCCTCACACATCTCTAAACTGTCCCCCATGGGGACAGTGATTGGGTTAGGGGATGATGACCAGATCAGTGGAACAAAGGGATACGAGAGCCAGGTTAGGGGATACGATGGCTGGGCTGCGGAATGACCATTTGCAACCATCACCTTCCTGCCTCCGACCTTATTAAGTCCTTGGCAGGGCACATTGAAGCCTTCCTGTCCCGCTGCCAACTGAGGCCTTTAATGCCCACTTAAGGGCCTCATCCCACTATCAATGATGTTGAAGCAGCAGAAGACAGGCCTGTCAGAATCCTGGATGCATGACAATTGAATCCGTGTATGATTGTATGTGATGTGGGAGGAGTGTCCTTCATTCAAAGGCACTCAATGCCTGATTGTGGGTCCCAGAAGAGGGGATGTTGCTGAGAGCCACTACCACCTTCCCTCCCCGACAACCCTTTCTGCTGTGACTCTCATCCCATAAAACCTCTCTCGTCTTTACTTACCTCTGGTCTTAGTCATTTTGTGATCCTGAACTTCTGGTGCATGTATTTCCTGCAGCAACCATCACCTTTCCAATGGCGCTGCTGAGCGAAGGAGCTACCGGACTCTGATTGGCCGGCAGCTTTCGGTCAAGACCTGCAGAAGGACACAGATGGTCTTTTAATTTCCTGATAACTTGTAATTTTTGGCCTTTTCCGAAGGAGATAATATGTGGGTCTCTTGATCATTCTCTAGCCAGTGAACTAGAGACTAGAGACATTTGTACATGAAGCACGAGAGAGGTGGATATTAGTGGGGGTTTTAGGACAAAAGGTGAAGTCACACGGGATCAGGGGTGAACTGGCAAGGTGGATACAGAACTGGCTAGGCCATAGAAGGCAGAGGGTAGCAATGGAGGGATGCTTTTCTAATTGGAGGGCTGTGACCAGTGGTGTTCCACAGGGATCAGTGCTGGGACCTTTGCTCTTTGTAGTATATATGAATGATTTGGAGGAAAATGTAACTGGTCTGATTAGTAAGTTTGTAGACGACACAAAGGTTGGTGGAATTGCGGATAGCGATGAGGACTGTCTGAGGATACAGCAGGATTTAGATTGTCTGGAGACTTGGGCGGAGAGATGGCAGATGGAGTTTAATCCGGACAAATGTGAGGTAATGCATTTTGGAAGGTCTAATGCAGGTAGGGAATATACAGTGAATGGTAGAACCCTCAAGAGTATTGAAAGTCAAAGAGATCTAGGAGTACAGGTCCACAGGTCATTGAAAGGGGCAACACAGGTGGAGAAGGTAGTCAAGAAGGCATACGGCATGCTTGCCTTCATTGGCCGGGGCATTGAGTATAAGAATTGGCAAGTCATGTTGCAGCTGTATAGAACCTTAGTTAGGCCACACTTGGAGTATAGTGTTCAATTCTGGTCGCCACACTACCAGAAGGATGTGGAGGCTTTAGAGAGGGTGCAGAAGAGATTTACCAGAATGTTGCCTGGTATGGAGGGCATAAGCTATGAGGAGCGGTTGAATAAACTCGGTTTGTTCTCACTGGAACGAAGGAGGTTGAGGGGCGACCTGATAGAGGTATACAAAATTATGAGGGGCATAGACAGAGTGGATAGTCAGAGGCTTTTCCCCAGGGTAGAGGGGTCAATTACTAGGGGGCATAGGTTTAAGGTGAGAGGGGCAAGGTTTAGAGTAGATGTACGAGGCAAGTTTTTTACGCAGAGGGTAGTGGGTACCTGGAACTCGCTACCGGAGGAGGTAGTGGAAGCAGGGACGATAGGGACATTTAAGGGGCATCTTGACAAATATATGAATAGGATGGGAATAGAAGGATACGGACCCAGGAAGTGTAGAAGATTGTAGTTTAGTCGGGCAGTATGGTCGGCAAGGGCTTGGAGGGCCGAAGGGCCTGTTCCTGTGCTGTACATTTCTTTGTTCTTTGACACTAGAGAGATGGATATTAATGATGGTATTGGGGACTAGAGCGGTGGATATAAATGGGGGTGTTAGGGACTAGAGGGGTGGATATTCGTGGGGATATTAAGGTATGAGAGGGGTAGATATTAGAGGGGGTATTAGGCATAAGAGAGCTAGATATTAGTGGGAATATTTGGGCAATAAAGAGAAAATAAAGTATACCAGAGATTTTGCCATTAATGGAAAAATGAGAAGATATTAGGTGGCTCCTTTTGCATGACAAATGGACAGTGTGATTTGCTTTAATGTGGGAATGAGGCACTGTCCGTGTGGAGTTTGCACATTCTCCTCGTGTCTGCGTGGGTTTCATCCCCACAACCCAAAGATGTGCAGTGTAGGTGGATTGGACACGCTAAATTGCCCCTTAATTGGAAAAAATGATTGGGTACTCTAAAAAAAAAATTTTTAATGTGGGAATGAGGGTACAAGAATGGTGAACTCAAGAGAGATCGATGATTAAAGAGTTACATTGGGAATTCCTTTTACTGTGATGATATGAGTTTGCACGTATAAATGTGTTTTACACTGATTTTAAATATTCAGAGTATGAATACATCGGCAGGATGAGGAAGCCTAAGTTCTGGAAGTACAGATTTCATGGGAATTTATAGCTCTGGATTAATGGCTTGGGTGCTGGATGGATTATGGGGGACAAAATTTTGTTTTCTTACACGTGACATAAATTTTTTCATGTAGGCATGTATTACTCACTACATCTGAAAATGGAGAGTTACCACTCTATAGAGACACAATCACCTCTCCACTCCTGTACAGACACAGTCACCTCTCCACTCCTGTACAGGCAGTCACCCCTTCACTCCTGTACAGGCAGTCACCTCTCCATTCCTGTACAGGCAATCGCCAATCCACGACTGCACAGGCACATCTCCACTCCTGTAAAGGCATCTCTCCACACCTGTACCGACACAGTCATCTCTCCACTCCTGTACAGACACAGTCACCTCTCCACTCCTGTACAGGCAATCACCTGTTCACTCCTGCACTGACATAGTCAACAGTCCACTCCTGTATAGACAGAGTCACCAATCCTCTCCTGTACAGGCATAGTCTCCTCTCCAAGCCTGTACAGGCATAGTCTCCTCTCCAAGCCTGTACATGCACAGTCCCTCTCGGCTCCTGTGCTGGCACAGTCGCCTCTCTGCTCCTGTGCAGTCACAGTCGCCTCGCCGCTCCTGTACAGTCACAGTCGCCTCGCCGCTCCTGTACAGTCACAATCGCCTCGCCGCTCCTGTACAGACACAGTCGCCTCGCTGCTCCTGTATAGACACAGTCGCCTTGCCGCTCCTGTACAGTCACAGTCGCCTCGCCGCGCCGCTCCTGTATAGACACAGTCGCCTCGCCGCTCCTGTACAGACACAGTCGCCTCGCCACTCGTGTACAGACACAGTCGCCTCGCCATTCGTGTTCAGACACAGTCGCCTTCGCCACTCTCTCCACTCCTGTACAGGCACAGTCACCTCCCGTCTCCTGTACAGGCACAGTCACCGTCACCTCTCATCTCCTGTACAGACACATCACCTCTCCACACCTGTACAAGCACAGTTACCAATCCACCAGGCACAATCACATATGCAGATTTATTCAATTCAACTCGACGTGCCCTTCACACCCTTTCAAGTTCTTCCTAAGATTTTTATGAATGCAGTTACTTCCCCATACTGCACTCGTGCGTATGTACTTTTAAACCCACTTTGCGCTTTACGCACTGACACCCTTGCAACCACACAAGCTCAGAGTTACCTTTAACCTGATGTAGATTTTAATGCCACAAGTACACACATCTAGAGTCCCCTTTCCACACATCATATCCACATCATGAGAGTCCATGAGTGGATTGATGCTTGGTGCTGAGAAATTGGGGTTCATTTCTGAAGAGGCCTGATGACAAGGAGAACCAAAATGACTCTTTAAAAGTCTGGTTTCTAGATGTATGCACTAACCTGATCTGTTGGAATTCCTGACTCAGTCTTTTCTTTGAATGCAGGAGAGACTTGAACACTTGAGGAAACAGTGTGGGCCCCATGTGGCAGCAGTGGCTAAAGATTCCGTGGAAGCAATCTGTGGAAAGATCTACAACATATCTGGTGAATACGTGAAACGAGTCCGAGAGAAGCATTTAGCATTACTCAAAGAGTGCAATATATCAGGTGAGAGGGCCACACAGATATTCAAAGTATCGTCTTGCATCTTTGACTCTGTCTATATATATATATATATGTTTCTGGAATCTACCTCTTCATTCACCTGAGGAAGGAGCAGTGCTCCGAAAACTAGTGATTCGAAACAAACCTGTTGGACATTAACCTGGTGTTGTAAGACTTCTTACTGTGCTCACCCCAGTCCAACGGCTGTATCTCCACATCATGGCACCCAGACAGGAGGGGAGAGCTACCACTGAAGCTGAACCATGTACCGATAATCACATTGAAATGCAGAGTAAATCTCTCTAAGTTATAAATTTTTGTTGAAATCCATTCTTTGGTGTGGTGTTACTGACAAAATCTTTGCAGGTCACTGGTTGAGAAGGTAAGATATCACCTTTTTTCAGAGGGCAGTTAGAGTCAATCGTGTTGGAGTCACATGTCAACCAAACTGGATAGGGATTAGTGGCTTTTTACTACAGTCTGATGGCTCATGATCAATTTTATTGACATCAAATTTTTAAAATTGAATTCAAATGATTAAACTACCATGCTGAGACTTGATCTCTTCACTATTAGTCCAAGCCTTTAGATTATTAGACAAGTATCATAACCATTGAATTACCGTTCTGCTGTAACCCACGATGTTCTGAGAAAGCACAGTGTCTGACATTCTCTTAATTATTCAGCACTGTTCATTTTTATCCCTGTTACATTATGTCTATTGATCTCTCTTTGTGTCTCTCTGTTGTTGAGTCATTCCACAGGAAAAGGAGTTGGCCGTTTAGTCAGTCACCTTCTAAACTTCAGTGACTGCAGCCCTAGTTACTGGGGCAACTGGGAGCTGTACTGTTGGGACAGTCTGAACCATACTGGGGCTGGTGTTCTAGCGAGACACATACTAGGGAAGTAGAGAAAGTTCTAAACTAAATAGTGGGGACAAGGAATCAAATTTGGGAAGATATAGTAAACCAAAGAGTAGAGACAGGGCAAGAGAGAAAGGTACTAATATAGGAAATGATAAAGACCGTGACAGTAAGGGACAAAGAGTACAAATCTAAGAGTAAATCGGCAGGTGAGGTTAATTGCTATAAAAATAATAAAAGGACAAAACTAAATGCTCTGTATCTGAATACACGTAGCATTCAAAACAAAACACAGAAGTAGGAATTGATAACTATTACAGAGAGAATACTGCAGGATGACATAGACTGGGACCTGAATACTGAAGGGTATGTGACGCTTAGGAAGGATAGGAAGCTAGGAAAAGGTGGAGGGGTTGCCCTGTTAATTAACAATGGTATTAGTAAGTTAGAGAGAGATGACCTTAGTTCAGGAAACCAGGATGTAGAAGAGGTTTGGGTTGAGATGAAAAATGATAAAGCCAAGAAGTCGGTTCATAGAATCGTGAAATCCCTACAGTGCAAAAGGAGGCCATTCAGCCCATCGAGTCTGCACAGACCCTCCAAACAAGCACCCTAGGCCCACTCTCCCGCTCTATCCCTGCAACGCCACCTAACCTTTGGACAAACTAAGGGGCAATTTAGCATAGGCAATCACTTAACCTGCACATCTTTGGACACTAAGGGACAATTCAGTATGCCCAATCCACCGAACCTGCACATTTTTGGACTGTGGGAGGAAACCGGAGCACCCAGAGGAAACTCACGCAGACACGGAGAGAATGTGCAAACTCCACACATTCACCCAAGGTCAGAATCCAACCTCAGTACCTGGGGCTGTGAGGCAGCAGTGCTAACCACTGTGCCGCCCGATCTGTGGGACCTTGTAGGACTGTTGTACAGGCCCCCTAATTGTAACTACACAGTACGATGAAGTATCAAGAATACGATCATGGGGGCTTGTCAGAAAGCTACTGCAATAATAATGGGGGATTTTAATCCACATATGGACTGGAAAAATCAGAAGGGCAAAAGTAGCCGAGATGAGTTCATAGAATGTTCTCAGCATGTTTTCTTAGAAGAGCAAATTCCGGAGCCAACCAGAGGGCAGGCTATACTAGACCTGTTATTACGCAATGGTAGGATTAATTGATGACCTCATTGTGAAGGCACCCTGAGGTAACAGTGATCATAATATAATTGAATTTTACATTAGTTTGAGTGAGAGTGATTGTAGAGTAAGACTAGGTTTTAAAACTTAAATAAGAGTGGCACGGTAACACAGTGGTTAACACTGTTGCTTCACAGCGGGAGGGACCCGGGTTCGATTCCCAGCTTGGTTCACTGTCTGTGTGGAGTCTGCATGTTCTCCCTGTGGGTTTCCTCCGGGTGCTCCTGTTTCTTCCCGCAAGTCCCAAAAGGTGTGGGGTAGAATTCTCTTGACAATGGGGCTATGTCCCCACGCCTGTGAGAAAACGGGCGAGAATCACTCTGGACTTACCTGGAGTAAGTCCAGGGTGATTCTCCGTTTTGAAGGGGGCTAGCAGGGCCCCGGAGTAGTCCACGCAGCTCCGACTGCCGATACGGGGCCCTGCACTTCCGGCCGTGGGTCCGCACAGCCGGCCGGCCCCAACAATATAGCCCCGCCTCCCCCCCCCCCCCCCCCAGATCGCGCCCCCCCCCCCCGCCGATCGGTGGCCCTCGATCGCAAGATTGTGTCTGCAGCCGCCATTCCGAGCTCCCGCTGGGTGGAACCATGAGTGAACCACGCCGACGGGAACTTAGCCAGTTGATGGCGGAGAATCGCCGCAAGGGCCTCTTTCAATGGCCCTCGACCGGCGCCGCGCCGACCGCGCGATTGGCGGCGATTCCCGGAGAATCGCGGGTCTGACGCCCCATTCCCCTCCCCCGCGCCGAGCGCGATTACGGCGTGGAGGCTCGGAGAATCCCGGGAGTGCTTGTTAAATGGTGAATTGAACATTATGAATTCTCCCTCAGTGTACTTGAACAGGCGCCGGAGTGTGGCAACTTTTCACAGTAACTTCATTGCAGTGTTAATGTAAGCCGAGTTGTGACAATAAAGTTTTATATTATCGTTATTATTAGTTCTGGAATCCCCCACCATCGGAAAGGTTCTCTCTGAATCTATCCTGTCTAATCCTGTTGGAATTTTAGAAATTTCTATGAGGTTCCCCTCTGACTCATCCAAACTCCAATGAATATAATCCTAACCAACTCAGTCTGTCCTATGACAGTCCCGCTATCCCAGGAATCAACCTGGTAAACCTTTGTTGCACTCCCACAATAGCAATAACATCTAATGAAGATTATTATTATTATATTATTTAAAAAATATATTTTATTCCAAACAAAACTGAAAATTCCACAAAGATAAAGCACTCCGATATATTACAGGCAGTTTATCATTTTTGTTTTAAAAACTAACTAATTAATAATCGCTTATTGTCACAAGTAGGCTTCAATGAAATTACTGTGAAAAGCCCCTAGTCGCCACATTCCGGCGCCTGTTCGGGGAGGCCGGTACGGGAATTGAACCCGCGCTACTGGCATTGTTCTGTATTACAAGCCAGCTATTTAGCCCACTGTGCTAAACCAGCCCTTGTGGGTTAATTATAACCCCACAGAAAACCCCCAGTCCCCCAAACCTTCTCTCCCCCCCCCCCCCCCCCATCCCCCTCTTAATTGCTGACTGACGGCAAACAGATCTCTAAAGACAGTAATGAACGGTCTCCACCTTGAGTGAAACCCTTCCTCCAACCCCCTATGGGCACGCTTGATTTTTTTCTAGTCACAGGAACGTCCCCCAACTACACTGAAGCCCTGGGTGACACCGCCGACCTCCTTCCAAATAGGATTCGTCACCAGGCAATCAGCAAGGTGAAGGCCAAGACATGGCCCCTCCACTCTAGAATCATAGAATTTACACTGCAGAAGGAGGTCATTCGGCCCATCGAGTCTGCACCGGCCCTTGGAAAGAGCACCCTGCTTAAGACCACACCTCCACCTTATCCCAGTAACTTCATCCAACCTTTTTTGGACACTAAGGTGCAATTTAGCATGGCCAATCCACTGACCTGCACATCTTTGGACTGTGGGAGGAAACCGGAGCACCCGGAGGAAACGCACGCACACACGGGGAGAACGTGCAGACTCCACACAGTCAGTGACCCAAGCCGGGAATCACACTTGGGACCCTGGATCTGTGAGGCAATAGTGCTAACCAGTGTGCTTCCATGCCATCCTAGTTGATTCGGAAAATGCGACACCCTAAAAGTCGCCACCAATGGGCACGGCTCCAGCACAGCTCCAGGGTCACCGGCGTGGTCTCAAAGACCAAGACCCAGAAAACGCCCAATTTTGGGTAGGACCAGAACATATGCGAGTGATTTGCTGGCCCCATTAAACACCTCTTGTACCTATTCTCCACATCGTGGAAGAACCCACTCATGCAGGCTCTAGTCATGTGAGCCCTGTAGACAAAATTGTACCAGGCTCAGCCTGCACAAGGGGAAGTTGAATTCACCCGATACAATATCTCACACCAGACCCCTCCCTCCAGTACCAAGCCCAGTTCTTCCTCACACTTCCCCTTTATTGCAGCTAACGGAGCCTTCCTCGTCTCAGCCTCCCCGAACAGGCGCTGGAATGTGGCGACTAGGGGCTTTTCACAGTAACTTCATTTGAAGCCTACTTGTGACAATAAGCGATTTTCATTTCATTTTCATTTCAAACAACCATCCCTATATATCTGAAATCTTCCCTTCCCCCAGCTCATCGCACAATATCAACCTATCCACCAATGTATGATTCTTTATGTACCAATTCTTTATGTCGCATGCAAATCTGTGGTTTCCACAGATAGGTGAAAATACCAACATGCCGCTAAGCTGATTCCAAATTTTAAGGGATGCCACAAACACTGGGCTCGTTGCATACCTGGCCAGGGAAAACAGGAGAGGGGCAGTGACCAATGCCTTTTAAACAGGAACCAACACACAAAGCCTACTCCATTTGCCCCCATCCCAGCCCATGCTCCTCCCCCCACTGCCGCACGTTCTCTACATTCACTGCCAAGTAGTATAATATTAAATTTGGTAAAGACAGGCCTCCGGAACGCCCGTCTGTAGAAACGCTCTCCGAATCCTGGGTGTCTTATCCACCCACATAAAGGCCGAAATTAGGTTATCCACTCTGACAAAATAGATTTGGGGAGGAAGATCGTGAGAGACTGGACATGTCTGAAGAATGTTCATTTTGATCGTCTGTACTCTTCCCACCAAGGAAAGAGGGAGTGCTTCCCACTGCTTCAAATCCCCTTTACCCCCTCCACCAGAACTGGCCAAGTTCAGTTTGTGCATCAAGGCCCAATCATGGGCCACCTGAATCCTACGATATCTGAACTTTAACAGCAACATTCTCAAATCTGCCCGCCTACCCAGGGAGTTACCGGAAATACTTCACTTTTGGTCAGGTTAATTTTGTACCCCGAGAAGGGTCCGAACTTTTGTTCCGAAACGTACAGCAACAGGCCGTCCGAATAAAGGGACCCATCCCTCATAGAATCATAGAATTAATGTGCAGAAGGAGGCCATACGCCCCATTGAGTCAGCACCGGCTCTTGGAAAGCCCACACCTCCACCCCATCCCTACTTAACCTTTAGCATGGCCAATCCACCTAACCTGCACATCTTTGGATTCTTCAGCAAAAGACAATGGAAGTAGAGGCCGGGATTCTCCGAGCCCGAGCCGGGCCGCCGATTCTCCGACGACTGGAGAATCGGCGGCAATCACTGTCGCCACGGCGCCAGTCAGGGGCCGCTGAAATAGGCCCCCGCGGTGATTCTCTGCGGGCGACAGGCCGATCTCCCGCCTAGTCTCGGCGGCGTGGTTCAAATCTAGTACCACGAACTAGTCTGAAACTAAGATCAAATCAACCTACTCGCAATCATTCTAGTGCACTCCATATGCCTATTCAATAACCGCTTGAAAGTTCCTAAAGTGTCCGACTCCACTACCATAGCTGGGAGTGCGTTCCACGCTCCAACCACTCTCTGAGTAAAGAACCTACCTCTGACATCTCTCCTATATCTTCCACCATGAACCTTATAGTTATGCCCCCTTGTAACAGCTACATGCACCCGAGGAAAAAGTCACCGAACGTCCACTCTATCTATCCGTCTCATCATCTTATACACCTCAATTAAGTCACCTCTTATCCTCCTTCGTTCCAATGAGAAAAGCCCTCCCTCAACCTTTCCTCATAAGATCTACCCTCCAATCCAGGCAGCATCCTGGTAAATCTCCTTTGCACCATTTCCAATGCTTCCACATCCTTCCTATAATGAGGTGACCAGAACTGCACACAATACTCCAAATGTGGTCTAACCAAGGTCTTGTACAGTTGCAGCATTACCTCACGGCTCTTTAACTCAATCCCCCTGTTAACAAATGCTAACACACTATAGGCTTTCTTCACGGCTCTTTCCACTTAGATGGCAACTTTCAGAGATCTATGGACATGAACTCTGAGATCTCTCTGCTCATCCACATTCTTCAGAACCCTGCCGTTAACCCTGTAATCCGCATTCATGTTTGTCCTACCAAAATGAATCACCTCACACTTATCAGGGTTAAACTCCATCTGCCACTTTTCAGCCCAGCTCTGCATCCTATCAATGTCTCTTTGCAGCCTACAACAACCCTCCACATTATCCACTACTCCACCAATCTTGGTGTCATCAGCAAATTTACTAACCCAACCTTCACCTTCATCATCCAAGTCATTGATAAAAATCACAAATAGCAGAGACCCAGCACTGATCCCTGTGGTACACCGCTGGTGACTGGGCTCCAGGGTGAAAATTTACCATCTACCACCACCCTCTGTCTTCTATATGATAGCCAGTTACTGATCCAAATGTGGAAGAGATGCAAAACCCTCATCGGGTAGCCATCAGAAGTGGGTTTGGTATATTGACTAAGTTTTAGGGTTGAGGCATGATCACTACTTTGGATGGAAGGGGAAGCAAGGGCAGAGAAATAACTTCAGCTTCTCCACCCTATCCCCGTAACCCAGTAACCCCACATAACCTTTGGACACTAAGGGTCAACTTAGTGTGGCTAATCCACCTAACCTGCACATCTTTGGAATGTGGGAGGAAACCAGAGCACCAAGAGGAAACCCATGCAGTCACGGGAAGAAAGTACAAACTCTACACACCCGAGAGCCTGGAGCTGTGAGGCAGCAGTGCTAACCACTACCATTGTGCATCTCAGGTACTGGGTGATTGCGTTAGTTTTCTCTTGCTGTACCCAGGCCAGTTTGCAGCCACAAGATAAGGTGTTAGCAGGTAACTATTTAAACACCAGTATGATGGATTATGAGGACTTAGTAAGCATTACTAAAGTTATTGTTTTGTTGGTGATTGGAGTTTACATACTACCCGGTGAAATTAAGAGAACAGGTGCAGAGTTGATCTAGACAGGGATACTAAACAATATTGTGCAGCCATTTAAGACTGCTTGGCTGCTAGTACTGATATTACTGTTCATTCTTTTATGTACTTTTGACATCTGTGTGACTACTAAAATTTAAACAACAGAAATTAAATTTAAAAAGACGACCTTCCATTTATATAGTGCTTTTCACGACCACCGGACACATCACAGCCCTTTACAGCCAATGAAGACTTTCTGAAGTGCACTATAGGAAACTGTCATGTGAGAGTACCTTTAAGAAATGGGTGTTTATAAATGGGTGTGTATATAAATATCTGTAGTGGGAGTACCTTTAAGAAATGGGTGTTTATTACTGCAGTGATGTCAGAGAGTGGGTGGAGCTGGGCTGTCTGTCAGCTTTTTACTTTAGTTTTTGAGCTAGCTGCAGGGTGTGTTTTAGTTTCGTTTTCAGTGTTGGAGCTGAAGCCAGACCAAGCAGGTGAACTGCTGTTCTCTCTGCCATCAAAAGACTATCTCTTGATCATTTGGTGAATTCAGAATTATAAATGTTTTCAGTAGTGACTTTAACCTGATGTGCTTCTGATAAAGGTTTTGTTTTTAAGTCATATAGGTGTTAAAAAGGAAAGCTTAAAGGTTTACTTAGTGTTGTAGTCTTTGGGGGTTGTATTTGAATTAATGGTTGCTAAGATGTTCACTATGTTTTAAAAAGGTTAACTTGAGTTCATAGAATAAACATTGTTTTGCTTTAAAAAATACTTTTCCATTTCTGCTGTACCACACCTGTAGAGTGGGCCGTGTGCTCCCCACACCACAATCTATTAAAAGTTGTGGGTCAGGTGAACTCCAAGATACACTTTGGGGTTCTCTAAACCCTGGCCCATAACAAAACGTAGAAGCCAATTTAAACTCCGCTTAAACTCGGTTTGTTCTCACTGGAACGATGGAGGTTGAGGGGGCAACCTGATAGAAATCTACAACATTATGAGGGGCATGGACAGAGTGATAGTAAGAAGCTTTGTCCCAGGGTGGAAGAGTCAATTACTTGGGGACATAGGTTTAACGTGCGAGGGGCAAAGTTTAGGGGAGATGTGAAAGGGAAGTATTTTACAAAGAGAGTAGTGGGTGCCTGGAACGCACTGCCGATGAAGGTGGTGGAAGAAGGTATGATAGTGACGTTTAAGGGACGTCTTGACAAATACATGAATATGATGGGAATAGAGGATACGGACGCCCCCATAAGTGTAGAAGGTTTTAGGTTAGACGGGCAGCATGGTCAGCACAGGCTTGGAGGGCCGAAGGGCTTGGCCTATGCTGGACTTTTCTTTGTTCTTTGTTCAAACTCCCATATTTGCTATGTGATAATGCCCAGATAATCTGTTCTTGTGATGTTGATTGAGGGATAAATATCAGTCAGGTCACTAGGGTTAACGCCGCTGCTATTTTTGAAATAGTGCCATGGGATCTTTTACTTCTACCCGAGCAGGCAAATGGGAAATGGGGCATTGGTTTAATGTCTCAGCTGAAGAATGGCACCTCCAACAATGCAGCACTCCGCCAGTACTGAACTAGGAGGATCAGTTTTAATTTTTGTACTCCAGCTTTGGAGTGGGACTTTAACATGAAACCTCGTGACTCAGAGGCGCAAGTGCTATCAACTAAGTAAAATATATCAGTGATTTAGACTTAAATATTGGGGACCCGAATAAGAAGTTTGCAGATTACATAAAAATTGGCCAAGTGCTAAATAGTGAAGAAGAGAGCTGTAGACAGCAGGAAGGTATCATTGGACTGGCCATGTGAGTAGAAAAATAGCAAATGGAACTCATTCTGGAGAATGTGAGGTAATGCATTTGAGCAGGGCAAAGAAGAGAGAAATATACAATGGATGGTATTTATATAGAGGTATGGAGGATCAGGGATCTTGAACTGCATTTCCACAGACCCCTGACAGTATCAGGATAGGTAGGTAAGATAGTTAAGAGGACTGTAGAATCCGAATACAGTGATCAGATGGAACGAAGGGTAGGATTCAAAAATAAAGGTTTATTGATACGTACATTAACTACTCCACTCCCCAAGGGTCTCCCTCTCCAACTTCTCAGGATAGGGTTTGTATAGTCAGTGGGCTTCCCTTGTTGAAGAGGAAGCACCTCCCTATTACCAGGGAAGTTCGTACTCTGTAGAGGTCACAGCGAACCAGATGGTCCACACCCATGACCGCCATGGAGTTGTAACACTCCTCCTCCCCTCCTACATTCCTGAGTAAAGTCCGCAGGGGCATACGCCACCCACGTCCACCTTTGAACTGCCCTAGTCACGGCGGACCTTCCCACCAATATCCGAGAGTACCAGGCTCAGCTAAGTGCCAAGGCGGTGTCCCATTAGCAATTCGGATGGCGGAGCCCCTGTCGTGGTATGTGGTGTGGTCCGATAGCAGAAAAGGAACCGGGCCAACCATGTCTCTAAAGATCCCGAGGTCTGCTTCCTCATTCCCTTTTTGAATGTTTGGTCCACCCGTTCGGATAACCCATTTGACGCCAGATGGTACAAAGCAGTGAGCATGCGGTGAATCCCTTTTTAAATGAGTTGAACTCAGTATTGTTGAAAGCCGTCCCGTTTTCTAGCATCTCTGGTATACCATGAGTGCAGAATGCCTCACCCAGCCGTTCGACCGTGGCCTTTGCGGTAGTTGCTTGCATCCGGTGTACCTCCATCCACTTGAGTGGGTGTCAAATATGATGTGGAACATGGAGCCCTGGATCAGTCCCACAAAGTCAATGTGGAGGCGGGGTAGGGTCGACCCGGCCATTCCCACAGGCGGAGGGGCGCTTCAAATGGCAACTTCTGGTGCTCCTGGAACAACACAGAACACTGGGCCAATTTCCCAATGTCAGCGCCTATTCCGGGCCACCAGACATAATTGTGGGCTAATATCTTCATTTTGGAAACTTCCGGGTGCCTGTTGTGGAGATCCTGTAAGAGTGGTCCCGGGTCCAACTTCTGGATTCACAACTCGTGTTCTCCACAGGATAACACCATCCTTGACGCTCAGCTTCAGGATTTTGGGCGTATAGGCCCTCAGGTCATCTGGCAAAGCGCGGTGTTGGGCCCCATATAAGATAATGTGCCTGATACGGGACAGCTGGGGGTCCGTCTGGGTCCAAACCCAAACTCAAGATGCTGTTATGGGCAAAGAGTGCATAAAATGCAAAGTTGCAATTACTTTGCCGACAGCGGCAGGCGTCGGTGGCCTGGTGGGGAGGGGGAGGTGGCTTAACTGCGTGGGGAATCTTCGTTCCCGAACGGTGTTCCGGTATGTACTCGTACGTGGCCAGCATTGGATTCGTGCAGACGCTATGTGGTGAGCTGGGTCAAAATAGGTCAACAACCGGGATGATGAGAGCTGCTTTTTGACCTCTGAGAAAACCTCTAGCTGTGGCTGAGCCCATTGCCACGGCTGGCCCTTTTTCAATAATTGATGGAGGTCGGCCAGCAGTGTTGCCAGGTTGGGGATGAACTTCCCGTAGTTGTTTATGAGCCCCAGGAAAGAACAAAGCTGTCGGCCCTTCCGGCACTGGGACCTGCTGGATGGCCACGTACCTTGTCCTCGTACAGGCCGTGGCGGTCCATGTGGTATCCTCACAACGTCACCTCCACCGCATGGAACACACATTTCTCCCAGCGTAGGCGAATGCCGGCCTCTTCGAGATGCCAGAGAACTTCGGCAAGGTTCTGAGATGCTCCTGGTCGGAGGACCCTGTAATCAGTACATTGTTTAGGTAGACTGCCAAACAGGGCAATTCCCGTAGGATGTTACCCGCTGGAAAATTGCATAAGCCGAGGAGACCCCAAAGGGCAACCGGGTATATTCGTACAGCTTCCGGTACATATTAATCGTCACAACTCGACAGGAGCCGGGCTCATGTCTAATTTTGGAAAGTTATGACCGCCACTGAGCTTGACATATAAGTGTTCAATGCGTGGAACAGGGTAACGATCCAAATGAGGGACATGGGCCTGAATTCTCCGTCATTGGGATTCTCCGTTTTGCCGGCAGCCTGGGGGTTTCCTGACGGCGTGGGGTGCCCCACAATGGGAAACCCCATTGACCAGCTGGTGAAACAGAGAATTCAGTCAGCGTGCCGCACTAGAAATCTAGTGTGACGGGACAGAGAAACCTGCCCATGGTTTACCGTCATCTTATTGTCACCGCAAAGACGTCATCAGACTTCATCACGTGTACGACAGGGGCTGTCCAGGCGGAGAACTGAACTCGGGAATTATGCCCAAGCACTCCAAACGACCCAGCTCTGTATGCACTTTAACCTCCAAGGCGTATGGGACTGGTCGGGCATGAAAATAGCGTGGTTGCACCAATGGGTCAACACTAATCTTGCCCACTGCCTCTTTTATGGTGCCCAGGCCCTCCTGGAAGATATCAAGGAATTTAGCCAAGACCCCCTCCAGTCCTTGTGCGTACATAGAACATAGAACGATACAGCGCAGTACAGGCCCTTCGGCCCACGATGTTGCACCGAAACAAAAGCCATCTAACCTACACTATGCCATTATCATCCATATGTTCAGCCAATAAACTTTTAAATGCCCTCAATGTTGGCGAGTTCACTACTGTTGCAGGTAGGGCATTCCACGGCCTCACTACTCTTTGCGTAAAGAAACTACCTCTGACCTCTGTCCTATGTCTATTACCCCTCAGTTTAAAGCTATGTCCCCTCGTGCCAGCCATTTCCATCCGCGGGAGAAGGCTCTCACTGTCCACCCTATCTAACCCCCTGATCATTTTGTATGCCTCTATTAAGTCTCCTCTTAACCTTCTTCTCTCCAACGAAAACAACCTCAAGTCCATCAGCCTTTCCTCATAAGATTTTCCCTCCATACCAGGCAACATCCTGGTAAATCTCCTCTGCACCCGCTCCAAAGCCTCCACGTCCTTCCTATAATGCGGTGACCAGAACTGTACGCAATACTCCAAATGCGGCCGTACCAGAATTCTGTACAGCTGCAACATGACCTCCTGACTCCGGAACTCAATCCCTCTACCAATAAAGGCCAACACTCCATAGGCCTTCTTCACAACCCTATCGACCTGGGTGGCAACTTTCAGGGATCTATGTACATGGACACCTAGATCCCTCTGCTCATCCACACTTCCAAGAACTTTACCATTAGCCAAATATTCCGCATTCCTGTTATTCCTTCCAAAGTGAATCACCTCACACTTCTCTACATTAAACTCCATTTGCCACCTCTCAGCCCAGCTCTGCAGCTTATCTATATCCCTCTGTAACCTGCTACATCCTTCCACACTGACGACAACACCACCGACTTTAGTATCGTCTGCAATTTTACTCACCCACCCTTCTGCTCCCATGTAACAGATTCACTGCCAGTCAAGGCGGAGGTGTTGGAACCAATCATGGCCCAGCAAGCTTGGTTCCACCCCGCGTATCACTACTAACGACAGATTGGCCAATTGTTACCCATACATGGCCTGGACCACTGGGGTACCTGCAGTGGTTCCCCCATCCATATACATTGCCAGCGAGGCGTCAGTATCCAGTAGAGCCAATGTCTGGACGCCCGATCAGATTTGGTCAAACGTTCAGCAGCTGACTATAGAGACTGCTGCTCCAGTATCCAACTCCATTTGTATGGGGTGCCCGTTCACCTGTGACATAGATTGGCGCTACTCGTGGTGTCGCTATGCAGTGCAACTGCTGGTGGGGGGGGGGGGGCCTTCTTGAGGCCGCCAGTCACCTTAGTCTCAGCGGCCTGTTGCTGGCCCGTATCCGCGGTCTGGGTTTCTTGGTCGGGGAGGACTGATCGACAGTCCTCTGGGCCTTTGTGGCAGTAGTCTGCATCCCTGCGGTAACAGCCCCTTGAAAAGGCCGCATGGCATCGTTCGTATACTCTGTGGGCGCCTCTTGTTAAAGGGGAAGCCCCATCCCATGACAGGGGATATTCATACTATGTGGAGGTCACGGGGAACTGGATGGTTCACATCCCGCAGAGGTTGTTACAAGGGTATACAGGATACTTCATTTTGTTAGCTGCTGCACAGAGTTTAGGAGCAGGAACGTTATACTAAAAGTGGATAAAACACTAGTTAGACCACAGCTCGGTGTACTATATACTTTACAAGAAAGATATGATTGTAACAGAGAGGGCACAGAGGAGATTTACAAGGATGTTGCAGCAGTGGAGAATTTTAGCCACGTGGAAAGATTGACTAGCCTGTGCTTTTTTTTGGAAATGAGGAGACTGAATGGAGATTTAATTAAATGTATAAAATTAAGAAGGTCCTTGATGGAAAGGGCTTATTGCTATTGAGAAGTTAATAACTCAGAACATAGACTTTTGGTAGTCGGGAGAGGATAAGTGAGGAGTTATTTTCAACCAGAGGGTTTGTGGGGGCGGGGGGAGGGGGGTTCAGCCTACTGCCAGAAAGGGTGAGAGAGGCAGAAATACAGCATTTAAAGTATTTGGATATGTACTTGAAGTGCTGAAACAAATATTTCATCCAGGCTGCGTGGAGGCCTCTCGGAGGGCCTTGCCCATGTGAACACAAGTCCTCTCTTCTAAGTTACTGCAATATGTGACCATGTAAAAATAATTTAAGGGTCTGTGCACTTAAATGAATAGACTGTGCACAAGAACATAAAAATTGAGAGAATGTTGGCTGTAACCTACAAGGCTATGGGCCAAGAGCTGGAAAGTAGGATTAGACTGGATAGCTCTTTTTCAGCCGGCACAGACGTGATGGGCCAACTGGCTTCTATACTGTATAATTCAGTGATTCTGCATTGCATCTTTAATTTCAGGTTTCACTTTTCTCTGTAAATATTTCTCTGGTTTCTAACTATTAATTCTGAACTTACCCTGCTGTTTGCTTTCCACAGAAGAGGTGGAGAGACCGGAGGTAATGGACAGGCTGGTATACTGTTATCCTTTGAGACTCGTCTTCCCCACAACCCCACTCCCACGTGTGGATTTGCACTTTGAAAATGAAGTTGCTTGTATACGATATAAAGGAGAAGGTAGAAAAATCAGCCGGAACTACTTGAGTAAACTGGTGAGTCATTAAATTATCATTTTACCTGGCCATGCAAGGTGGGAGAGTATGAAATATCCTTTGCTTTAATAATGATAATAATAATAATAGCTTATTGTCACAAGTAGGCTTCAATGAAGTTACTGTGAAAAGTCCCTAGTCGCCACATTCCGATGCCTGTTCGGTGAGGCCGGTACGGGAATTGAATCCACGCTGCTGGCATTGTTCTGCATTACAAGCCAGCTGTTTAGCCCACTGTGCTAAACCAGCCCCTTTGCACAACTATCTGAGAGATGACAGTGCCTCTGCTATGATGTAGAGTTATATAGTATTTACAGTACAGGAAGAGGCCATTCGGCCCCTGGTCTAGGTAACTGTTCATACACCACATGCACCTTCTCATTCAACAGGGCAGCACGGTAGCGCATTGTGGCTTCACAGCGCCAGGGTCCTAGGTTTGATTCCCTGCTGGGTCATTGTCTGTGCAGAGTCTGCATGTTCTCTCCGTGTCTGCATAGGTTTCTCCGGGTGCTCCGGTTTCCTCTCGCAGTCCAAAGACGTGCAGGTTAGGTGGATTGGACATGCTAAATTGCCTTGGTGTCCAAAACGGTTAGATGGGGTTATTGGGTTACGGGGATAGGGTGGCAGTGAGGGCTTAAAGCGGGTCGGTGCAGACTCGATGGGCCGAATGGCCTCCTTCTGCACTGTATTTTCTATGTTAACTTCAGCTAATCCCATCAGGATATACTTCTATTCCATTCCCCGTCTTGTGCTTATCCAGCTGCTCCGTTAAACATCTGTCATTTATCTCAACTTCCAACTCCCTGTAATAGCAACTTCTGCAATTTCAACATTCTTTGCTGAATTAAGTTTCTCTTGAATACCTGATTGGATTTATTGGTGATCATATTTTGATCTTTCAAACAATTAGAAAGATAATTTATACCAAGCTCCTGAGTAACTTTAAATACCTCTATCAAATTACCCCTCAGTTTTAGAGAAAGGAGCCCTAACCTGCAGAGCCTTTCCTGATCAATATAGCCATTCAGGTCTGGTGAATCTTCCTTTCATTTTCTTCAGTGCTTCCATATGCTTTTTGTAATATGAGGACCAGAAAACTATACCTCCTATTCGAATTTTGGTTGAACATGGCTTCTCTGCTTTTCAATTCTATCCCTCTAGCAATGAATCCCTGTTCTTTGTTGGCTTTAAATCCATGTTAACCTGAATTGCACTTATTATTGACTCCTGTACCTGTATCCATAGATCCCGTTGTTTTTTTGCATCCGATTTAGCTGCTTCTTATCCAAGCACTCCTTATTCATCCTTCTAAAGTACTACACATCCAAAAAACTGGGAGGACATCCAAAGACTTGTGCTATTTTTATGAGCTATTTACAGTATCCGGTCTTTTATTTGACCCTGGTCAATGCTCTAGACAATGGGCAAGATTTTTATCCAGCATTCTGCCTGAAATTAGGCTTTAGAGCAGTGAGAAATGAAAGTAATAGAAAGCGTGTTTACGTTGGTGGGGGTAAAAGTCTCTAGGCCTTTCTACCCTCATTAAGTTGCCACTACCTCCTAGTACTGCAGCAGGAATACACCCAAAACGCTCTATCCAAAACTGCTTATCAACAATGAGACACTATAGAGTCATACAAAGACCAATAGAATCATAGAGGCCATTCGGCCCAACGAGTCTGCACCGGCCCTTGGAAAGGGCACCCTACCCAAGCCCACACATCCACCCTATCCCGATAACCCAATAACCCCACCCAAACTTTTTGGACACTAAGGGCAATTTATCATGGCCAATCCACCTAACCTGCACACCTTTGGACTGTGGGAGGAAACCAGAGCACCCGGAGGAAACCCATGCACACATGGGGAGAACGTGTGTTTTGAATATATTCAAGAGGCGGCTGGATATAGCACTTGGGGAGAATGGGATCAAAGGCTATGGGGAGAAAGCAGGATTAGGCTATTGAGTTGGATGATCAGCCGTGATCGTGATGAATGGCGGAGCAGGCTCGAAGGGCCAAAAGACCTCCTGCTCCTATCTTCCATGTATTTATGTAATGTGCAGACTCCGCACAGACAGTGACCCAAGCCGGGAATCGAACCTGGGATCCTGGAGCTGTGAAGCAACTGTGCTACCACAATGCTACCGTGCTGCCCCTGAGGCACTGGAGAGTTAAAAAGTAACACTGAGGCACTTCCTGATTAAATAGATTATTTTCTTAATCGGACCTCAACCCCAGAGAGTAGGCAGGAGTATTATGGGGTTTGTGTGGGCGAATAAGACCCCGAGAGTAAGGAGAGGGTTCCTGGAACGCAGTAGGGACCAAGGAGGGTTGGCGCTGCCAAACCTGGGGAGCTACTACTGGGCAGCAAATGTGGCGATGATCCGCAAGTGGGTTATGGAGGGAGAGGGGGCGGCATGGAAGAGGATGGAGATGGCGTCCTGGAAAGGAACGAGCCTGGGGGCGTTGGTGACGGCACCGCTGCCGCTCTCGCCGACAAAGTATACCACGAGCCCGGTGGTGGCGGCAACGCTAAGGATCTGGGGCCAGTGGAGACGGCACTGGGGTGCAATGGGAGCATCAGTGTGGTCCCCGATCAGGGGTAACCACCGGTTTGTCCCGGGGAAGATGGACGGGGGGTTCCAGAGCTGGCATCGGGCGGGGATTGGAAGAATGGGGGACCTGTTCATCGACGGGACGTTTGCGAGCCTAGGGGCACTGGAGGAGAAGTTCGAGTTACCCCCGGGAAATGCCTTTAGATATATGCAGGTGAGGGCTTTTGTGAGGCGACAGGTGAGGGAATTCTCGTTGCTCCCGGCACAAGAAGTTCAAGATAGGGTGATCTCGGGTGTATGGGTCGGGGAGGGCAAGGTGTCGGAAATACACCAGGAGTTGAAAGAAGAGGGGGAAGCGGATGTTGCCTGGCATGGAGGGAAAATCTTATGAGGAAAGGCAGTTGGACTTGAGGTTGTTTTCGTTGGAGAGAAGAAGGTTAAGAGGAGACTTAATAGAGGCATACAAAATGATCAGGGGGTTAGATAGGGTGGACAGTGAGAGCCTTCTTCCGCGGATGGAAATGGCTGGCACGAGGGGACATAGCTTTAAACTGAGGGGTAATAGATATAGAACAGAGGTCAGAGGTAGGTTCTTTACGCAAAGAGTGGTGAGGCCGTGGAATGCCCTACCGGCAACAGTAGTGAACTCGCCAACATTGAGGGCATTTAAAAGTTTATTGGATAAGCATATGGATGATAATGGCATAGTGTAGGTTAGATGGCTTTTGTTTCGGTGCAACATCGAGGGCCGAAGGGCCTGTACTGCGCTGTATCGTTCTATGTTCTATGAGGAAGCTCTGTGGGCTGATGCCCTAGGTAGGGTTAATTCCTCCTCGTGTGCCAGGCTCAGCCTGATACAATTTAAGGTGGTCCACAGAGCGCACTTGACGGGGGCGAGGTTGAGTAGGTTCTTTGCGGTAGAGGACAGATGTGGAAGGTGCTCAGGGAGCCCAGCGAACCATGTCCATATGTTTTGGTCATGCCCGGCACTGGAGGGGTTCTGGAGAGGAGTGGCGGGAGCAATATCTCAGGTGGTGAAAGTCCGGGTCAAGCCAAGCTGGGGGCTAGCAATATTTGGAGTAGTGGACGAACCGGTAGTGCAGGAGGCGAAAGAGGCCGGAAATCTGGCCTTTGCGACCCTAGTAGCCCGGCGAAGTATCTTGCTAATGTGGAAGGAGGCGAAGCCCCCCAGCCTGGAGGCCTGGATAAATGATATGGCTGGGTTCATAAAGTTGGAGAGGATTAAGTTCGCCTTGAGAGGGTCTGCGCAGGGGTTTTACAGGCGGTGGCAACCGTTCCTAGACTATCTCGCGGAGCGTTAGAGGAAGGTCAGTCAGCAGCAGCAGCAGTAACCTTGGGGGACGGGGAGAGGGGGGACTGCCTGGGAGGGTGGATGAGCAAGACATAACATGACGGGTTGGGGAAACTGGTACGTACGGGTGAGGGCCAGTGTACAAAGCTGTGTAAATGTATCATTTTGCCATGTATATATCTTGCTCTGCGCCATTTCTCATTTTTCTTTTTGTTACGGGGTGGGGGGGGGGCGTTATTGTTTGTAAGGGATAAAAATTGTGTTAAAAAACTTTAATAAATATATATATATATTTTTAAACTGGCATCCAGGCTGAATATTTGCCATCCACCACCACTCTCTGACTTCTATCGGTTAGCCAGTTCGTTATCCAACTGGCCAAATTTCTCACTATCCCATGTCTCCTTACTTTCTGCATAAGCCTACCATGGGGAACCTTATCAAATGTCTTACTAAAATCCATGTACACTACATCCACTGCTTTACCTTCATACACATGCTTGGTCACCTCCTCAAAGAATTCAATAAGACTTGTAAGGCAAGACCTACCCCTCACAAATCCGTGCTGACTATTCCTAATCAAGCAGTGTCTTTCCAGATGCTCAGAAATCCTATCCTTCAGTCCCCTTTCCATTACTTTGCTGACCACCGAAGTAAGACTAACTGGCCTGTAATTCCCAGGGTTATCCCTATTCCTTTTTTTGAACAGGGGCACATTCGCCACTCTCCAATCCCCTGGTACCACCCCTGTTGACAGTGAGGACGAAAAGATCATTGCCAACGGCTCTGCAATTTCATCTCTTGCTTCCCATAGAATCCTTGGATATATCCCGTCAGGCCCGGGGAATTTGTCTATCCTCAAGTTTTTCAAAATGCCCAACACATCTTCCTTCCTAACAAGTATTTCCTCGAGCTTACCAGTCTGTTTCGCACTGTCCTCTCCAACAATATGGCCCCTCTCATTTGTAAATACAGAAGAAAAGTACTCGTTCAAGACCTCTCCTATCTCTTCAGACTCAATACACAATCTCCCGCTACTGTCCTTGATCGGACCTACCCTCGCTCTAGTCATTCTCATATTTCTCACATATGTGTAAAAGGCCTTGGGGTTTTCCTTGATCCTACCAGCCAAAGATTGTTCATGCCCTCTCTTAGCTCTTCTAATCCATTTCTTCAGTTCCCTCCTGGCTATCTTGTATCCCTCCAACGCCCTGTCTGAACCTTGTTTCCTCCGCCTTACACAAGTATCCTTCTTCCTCTTAACAAGACATTCAACTTCTCTTGTCAACCATGGTTCCCCCACTCAACCATCTTGTCCCTGCCTGACAGGGACATACATATCAAGGACACGTAGTACCTGTTCCTTGAACAAGTTCCACATTTCACTGGTGTCCTTCCCTGACAGCCTATGTTCCCAACTTATGCACTTCAATTCTTGTCTGACAACATCGTATTTCCCCTTCCCCCAATTGTAAACCTTGCCCTGTTGCACGCACCTATCCCTCTCCATTACTAAAGTGAAAGTCACAGAATTGTGGTCACTATCTCCAAAATGCTCCCCCACTAACAAATCTATCACTTGCCCTGGTTCATTACCAAGTACCAAATCCAATATTGCCTCCCCTCTGGTCGGACAATCTACATACTGTGTTAGAAAAGCTTACTGGACACACTGCACAAACCCCACCCCATCCAAACTATTTGATCTAAAGAGTTTCCATTCAATGTTTGGGAAGTTAAAGTCACCCATGACTACTACCCTGTGACTTCTGCACCTTTCCAAAATCTGTTTCCCAATATGTTCCTCCACATCTCTGCTACTATTGGGGGGCCTATAGAAAACTCCTAACAAGGTGACTGCTCCTTTCCTATTTTTGACTTCAACCCATGCTACCTCAGTAGGCAGATACTCCTCGAACTGCCTTTCTGCAGCTGTTGCACTATCTCTAATTAATAATGCCACCCGCCCCCCCACCTCTTTTACCACCCTCCCTAATCTTATTGAAACATCTATAACCAGGGACCTCCAACAACCATTTCTGCCCCTCTTCTATCCAAGTTTCCATGATGGCCACCACATCGTAGTCCAAGTACCGATCCATGCCTTAAGTTCACCCACCTTATTCCTGATGCTTCTTGCGTTGAAGTATACACACTTCAACCCATCTCTGTGCCTGCAAGTATTCTCCTTTGTCAGTGTTCCCTTCCCCACTGCCTCACTACACGCTTTGGCATCCTGAATATCGGCTAGCTTAGTTGCTGGACTACAAATCCGGTTCCCATTCCCCTGCCAAATTAGTTTAAACCCTCCCAAAGAGTACTAGAAAACCTCCCTCCCAGGATATTGATGCCCCTCTGGTTCAGATGCAACCCGTCCTGCTTGTACAGGTCCCACCTTCCCCAGAATGCGCTCCAATTATCCAAATACCTGAAGCCCTCCCTCCTACACCATTCCTGCAGCCACGTGTTCAGCTGCACTCCCTCCCTATTCCTAGCCTCGCTATCACGTGGCACCGGAAACAAACCAGAGATGACAACTCTGTCTGTCCTGGCTTTTAACTTCCAGCCTAACTCCCTAAACTCGTTTATTACCTCCACACCCCTTTTCCTACCTACGTTGTTGGTACCAATGTGCACCACGACGTCTGGCTGCTCCCCCTCCCCCTTAAGGATCCTGAAGATACGATCCGAGACTTCCCTGGCCCTGGCACCCGGGAGGCAACATACCTTCCGGGAGTCTCGCTCGCAACCACAGAATCTCCTATCTATTCCCCTAACCATTGAATCTCCTACTGCTATTGCTTTTCTATTCTCCCCCCTTCCCTTCTGAGCCCCAGAGCCAGACTCAGTGCCAGAGACCTGGCCGCGAGAGCCTTCCCCCGGTAGGTCATCCCCCCCAACAGCATCCAAAACGGTATACTTGTTTTGAAGGGGAACGGCCACGAGGGATCCCTGCACTGTTTTCTTTCCCCTGACTGTTACCCAGCTACTCTTGTCCTGTACCTTGGGTGTGGTTACCTCCCTGTAACTCTTCTCTATCACCCCCTCTGCCTGCCGGATGATCCGGAGTTCATCCAGCTTCAGCTCCAGTTCCCTAACCCGGTCTTTGAGGAGCTGGAGTTGGGTGCACTTCCCGCAGGTATCCCTCACCACCCACATCCTACAGGAGGAGCATGCAACTGGCCTAGCCTCCATCCCCTCTTACCTTACAGAATATAGCTGCCCTGTGGACCAACTGGATCTCCACCCTCCGACTCTGCTCCCAGTCAGCTGCACTCTCTGTAAACTCCTGGCTCTCTTCTCACTCTTTGCGGAAATGTAGGAAACAAAATGAAAGGAGCACCTTACTCCCTCCTCACTTAACTCCCTCAGTCACCAAACTCTCACTATAGCACTCAAATGCACCAAATTCAGCACTCCCTCAGTCACCAAACTCTCACTATAGCACTCAAATGCACCACATTCAGCACTCCCTCAGTCACCAAACTCTCACTATAGCACTCAAATGTACCAAATTCAGCATTCCCTCAGTCACCAAACTCTCACTATAGCACTCAAATGCACCACATTCAGCACTCCCTCAGTCACCAAACTCTCACTATAGCACTCAAATGCACCACATTCAGCACTCCCTCAGTCACCAAACTCTCACTATAGCACTCAAATGCACCAAATTCAGCACTCCGTCAGTCACCAAACTCTCACTATAGCACTCAAATGCACCTCATTCAGCATTCCCTCAGTCACCAAACTCTCACTATCGCACTCAAAAGCACCAAATTCAGCACTCAGTGCAAACAAAGTCTGCACTGTAGGGGATCACTTTTGTACTGTGAATCTAGCCTCTGAAAACTGGCCTAATCCAATTAACTAATTAACAAGCTCCAGCTGCAAGTACCTACAAGTTGTAGCTGATTGAAAATTCACCTTCTTCTAAACCAAACAGCAAGTTTTAAGTTAATTAACTAAATAAAAGAAAGACTATACTTTAGATAAAAATGAAGCCTTGTACTCCCTCAGTCACCAAACTCTCACTATAGCACTCAAATGCACCAAATTCAGCACTCAGGAGGAAGGGTTTCAGATTTCTGGACCATTGTGATCACTTCCGGGGCAGGTGCGACCTGTACAAGAAGGACAGGTTGCATCTAAACTCGAGGGGCACCAATATCCTGGCTGGGAGGTTTGCTAGTGTCACTCGGAAGGATTTAAACTAATATGGCAGGGGGGTGGGAACCAGAGCGTTAGCTTAGAAGGTGCCATTACTGAAGGAAATAGAGAACAAAAATAAGAGAACACATCACTCTCAGGCAGAGCAAAAAAGGTGACAAGTATGAGAAGGGAGGTGGTCAATGTAGGATTGAGGGTGTTGTACCTTAATGCGCGCAGTATACGGAACAATGTAAATGAGCTTGTTGCGCACATTGAAATTGGCAGGTACGATGTTGTGGGCAACACAGAGACGTGGCTGCAAGGGGATCAGGGTTGGGATCTAAATATACAAGGATATGTGTCCTATCGAAAGAACAAGCAGATGGGCAAAGGGGGTGGGGTTGCGTTGTTCGCAAGGAATGATATTAACTCAATAGCAAGGAGCGATATAGAATCAGAAGGCATAGAATCTCTGCGAGTAGAGTTGAGGAATCGCAAAGGTAAGAAGACCCTGATGGGATTTGTGTGCAGGCCCCCTAGCAGTAGTCAGGATGTGGGGCAGAAAATAAATCAGGAGATAGAGAAAGCATGTTAAAAAAAGGCAATATCACAATAATCATGGGCGACTTCAATATGCAGGTGGACTGGTAAAATCAGGTTGGCAGTGGATCCCAAGAAAAGGAATTTGTGGAATATTTAAGAGATGGTTTTTTGGAGCAGCTTGTGACAGATTCTGGATTTGGTGGTGTGTAATGAGGCAGACTTGATTAGGGAGCTTAAGGTGAAGGAACACTTAGGAAGCAGTGACCACAATATGATAGAATTTACCCTGCAGTTTGAGAGGGAGAAACTGGAAACAGATGTAACGGTATTACAATTAAATAAGGGTAACTACAAAGACATGAGGAACGAGCTGGCCAGAGTTGATTGGAAAAGGAGACTAGCAGCGAAGACAGTGGAACAACAATGGCAGGAATTTCTGGGGGTTATTCAGGACGCACAGCAGAAATTCATCCCAAGGAGGAGGAAACATGCTAAGGGCAGGACAACGCATCCATGGTTGACGAGGGAAGTCAAGGACAGCATAAAAGAAAAAGCATACAAAGTGGCAAGGATTAGTGGGATACCAGAGGCTTGGGAATCATTTAAAAGTGAGCAGAGGACAACTAAAAAAGCAATAAGGGGAGAGAAGATGAAGTATGAGTGCAAGTTAGCTAGTAATATAAAAGGAGTTAGGAAGAGTTTCTTTCAATATATAAAAGGTAAGAGAGAGGTAAAAATAGACAATGGACCACTGGAAAATGTGGCTGGAGAAGTAATAATAGGAAACAAAGAAATGGCAGACGAACTGAATAGTTACTTTGCATCAATCTTCACGATGGAAGACACCAGTGGGATGCCAGAGCTCCAGGAGAATCAGGGCGCAGAGGTGAGTGGCCATCACTAAGGAGAAGGTTCTGGGGAAACTGAACGGTCTGAATGTGGATAAGTCACCTGGACCAGATGGACTACACACCAGGGTCCTAAAAGAGATAGCTGAGGAAATTGTGGAGGCATTGGTGGTGATCTTTCAGGAATCACTGGAAGCAGGAAGGGTCCCAGAGGACTGGAAAGTGGCTAATGTAACACCACTGTTTAAGAAGGGGGGTGGAGGCAAAAGACAGGAAATTATAGGCCGGCTAGCCTGACTTCGGTCATTGGTAAGATTTTGGAGTCTGTTATTAACGATGAGATCGCAAAGTACTTGGAAGTGCATTGTAAAATAGGACTGAGTCAGCACGGCTTTGTCAAAGGGAGGTCATGTCTGACAAATCTGTTAGAGTTCTTTGATAAGGTAACAAGAAAGTTGGACAAAGGAGAACCAGTGGACGTGATGTATTTAGATTTCCAGAAGGCCTTTGACAAGGTGCCACAATGAAAATTGTTAAATAAGTTAAGAGCCCATGGTGTTGAGGGCAAGATCCTAGCATGAATAGAGGATTGGCTGACTGGCAGAAGGCAGAGAGTGGGGATAAAGATATTTTTCAGGATGGCAGCCGGTGACTAGTGGTGTGCCTCAGGGATCTATGCAGGGAACACAACTTTTCACAATATACATTAATGCCCATGAAGAAGGAACTGAAGGCACTGTTGCTAAGTTTGCCGATGGTACAAAGAGTTGTAGAGGGACAGGTAGTATTGAGGAAGCAAGGGGGCTGCAGAAGGATTTCGACAAGCTAGGAGAGTGGGCAATGAAGTGGCAAATGAAATACAATGTGGAAAAGTGCGGGGTTATGCACTTTGGAAGGAGGAATTTAGGCAGAGACTATTTTTTAAATGTGGAAGTGCTTAGGAAATCAGAAGCACAAATGGACTTGGGAGTCCTTGTTCACAATTCTCTTAAGGTTGACGTGCAGGTTCAGTCGGCAGTTAAGAAGGCAAATGCAATGTTAGTATTCATGTCATAGGGCTAGAATACAAGACCAGGGATGGACTTCTGAGGCTGTATAAGGCTCTGGTCAGACCCCATTTGGAGTATTGTGAGCAGTTTTGGGCCCCGTATCTAAGGAAGGATGTGTTGGCCTTGGAAACGGTCCAGAGGAGATTCACAAGAATGATCCCTGGAATGAAGAACTTGTCGTATGAGGAACAGTTGAGGACTCTGGGTCTGTACTCGTTGGAGTTTAGAAGGATGAGGGGAGATCTTATTAAAACTTACAGGATACTGCGAGGCCTGGATAGAGTGGATGTGGAGAGGATATTCCACTTGTAGGAAAAACTAGAACCAGAGGACACCATCTCAGACTAAAGGGACGATCTTTTAAAACAAGATGAGGAGGAACTTCTTCAGCCAGAGGGTGGTAAATCTGTGGAACTCTGCCGCAGAAAGCTGTGGAGGCCAAATCACTGAGTGTCTTTAAGACCAAGATAGATAGGTTCTTGATCAATAAGGGGATCAGGGGGTATGGGGAGAAGGCAGGAGAATGGCGATGAGAAAATATCAGCCATGATTGAATGGCGGAGCAGACTCGATGGGCCGAGTGGCCTAATTCTTCTCCTATGTCTTATGGTCTAAGTGCTTTTTGCTCCTTTCAGTAGAGTTACGGTGTTTGTTTGTTTTTATATTTGTTGCCCTCTCTTTGGATTCCTAAGCAATAATGTACAGTATTGATCAAGCATTATTTGTAATTGGTGGTAAATTATCCAAGGTCTGAGTTAGACTCCAGCACAGACACAGGATCTCCTTACTCTTCTGGGTACTGACTGGGTAAGTCTCTTCCTTACAGGTCTTTAAGACCTGCATGCAAATTTAATCCAGACAGAAAGGGCGAATTACTCATCTTTTTGTTGATGGGTTAATTAATTCAATGAATTAGACACTTTCACCCTGGTTTGTGCACTATTCATTCCATTTGGAGACTTGTGTTTAAATCTGGACCTAACGAGGTGAATTAGTTCTAAGTGAGATGTGCAGACAACCGTGGCTGACTTTCTATTGAACATGAAATTATAGCATAGAACAGGATTTATTGACAAATATATTGAGAGTATAAATAATTATACATTTTGGATTTTTTTTTTTAGAATATCCAATTAATTTTTTCCAATTAAGGGCCAATTTAGCGTGACGAAACCCACACAAACACTGGGAGAATGTGCAAATTCCACACGGACAGTGACCCAGAGCCGGGATCGAACCTGGGACCTCGGCGCCGTGAGGCAGCAATGCTAACCACTTGCACCACCGTGCTGCCCTTTTTTGGATAAAATTAGCAGAGCTGTACATATTGCACTGCAGGACAGGAGTGTTGGCACTATACTCTTCTATCACAATCTCCAACTCTCACCTATCTAACCGAGTGAAGCAATATGGTAGGATTTCCCATTCCAGCAGTTTTCCTGTGCTGCCTTGCTGGCTTTAGTATTGGATGAAATCAACAGAACAATAATATATTTATTAAAATTATTTTGCCTTATCATTTTTAGGAACAGCTCTATAAGTACAGTTGTATTGATGACGTGCGATTTGAAAAGTTCTTAACAAGAGTCTGGTGCTTACTCAGGCGATACCAGGTAAGTTGTAAAACCCTTTTCTGCAAGTTATTAGTGGGTGCGATTGAACAGGCCGAGATTGTTAACCCTCTCTCGAGATTTGTAACGTTCGAGACACCTCCCGAGATCTCGCAAAACATTGCTATCTGAATCTTGCCCTCACTGGGCAGGATCCAGATTTGCATATTTAAGTGAGCAGCTAGCCTCACTTAAACATGTCTGCGTGGATTCTCCCAAAGCCCAGGATCAAACACTCGTGTCTGGGAGACCTCGCCTTTTAGAACTGGTCCACACAAACGTGGTTCAGGCATAACGGTTCCTGGGGAGTTTCCCAGGCCATCGGAGTCCCCCGGTTGATCCTGCTCTGGGCATGGTAGTATCCTGGGGAGTCCGGAGGGGTCCAGAGATTGGGGTGGCATTTAAAAATGAAGGAAGGTAAATGAAGGGTAGTACCCTGACACCTCTGCCACCCAGGTACTTTGGCACTGCCACCTGGACATCCTGGCAGTGCCTCTTTGTCCAAACCATCTTTGTCAATCTCCACCTATCGCTGACCCTCTATCCCCCCCCCCCCGGCAACAGTATAAATCTCATCCTATTTCCAGTTCTCTCGATCTTTGACATTGAGTCATCCGTACTTGAAATGTTAGCTCCATTCTCTCCACAGATGCTGTCAGACCTGCTGAGAACATCCACCATTTTCTATTTTTGTTTCAGATTCCAGCATCCGTAGTAATAATGCTTTTATCTGATATTTAGTTGTTTGTATTGCGGAGTATTTTTTAAAGCAGAATTGCAGGAGCACCTGTATTATTCTGAGTAAGTTGGTCACTTTGTCTAACTAAGCAACAGTAAGTTTCAAAGCTGTGATTGACAAAATCTTATCGTCAGTAAATGATGCAGGTTATGCTAACAATTGATAGTGGAAAGATTTTTACAGTGCTGTATTTGTTTGATTTCAGTCAATGTTTGGTGTTGGCATACACGAAGGCACTGGCTTGCAGGGGGCTCTACCAGTAGCTGTGTTTGAAGCCCTGAACAAACAATTTGGCGTAACATTTGAGTGTTTTGCTTCACCACTGAACTGTTATTTCAGACAGTACTGCTCTGCATTCCCTGACACTGATGGCTACTTTGGATCCAGGGGGTAAGTCCAACTCAATCACTTATTTCTAATATATTGAAATGATTGTGGATGTCTCACAGTGTGTATGGTCAGCCTGTTAAATCTTTTGTCAAAAGCCAGGAGGGGTCTTTGGTTATTTTCTGGGTCTTTTTTGTAATTTTCTAACTGTTAAAGTTTCTTATCTTCACTGTGATCATTTGCACTTAATATTTCAGGATTTTTGTGTCTTTTTTTCTCTCTTGGGACTTATTAGCTTTTGTCTCAAATATCTGTCTTGATTTTCCCTTTCTCCATTTTCCTATTTCCCTTTTTCATGTTTCTTAATCTCATGCATTTTGTTTTTAATTTACGCCTGTCACTGTGGGCCTAATCTGTCTGACAGGAACGGAACATATTTGGGTCAGACTCTTGTTTTACTCCTGGCCCCATTTTATTATTTGTTAGCTCCACTGGATGTAAAATTGGACAGGGTGTATAATGTGAATGTGTCTCATATGTATCCCATGTTTCCTCTTTTGTGCCTTACTTTCTTGTTGCTCGCTCTTGTGTTTTTTATGTGACTTTTACTGCTATTGCTTTCTCCTCATCACTTTCATATCTCTTTTTCTTGTCTCTCATTCCCATGTGTCTCTTTCTCTCATGTCTGGTTGTTCCCCTCTGCCACCCCTGTGTTGCTCATTCTCTCACTCCCAGATAACTGCCTCATTTGTATCTCTCTCCCTGTCTCTCACTCTCAGATATTCCATGATAAGAAGCCTTACAACACCAGGTTAAAGTCCAACAGGTTTGTTTCAAACACTAGCTTTCGGAGCACTGCTTCTTCCTCACCTGAGGAAGAAGCAGTGCTCCGAAAGCTAGTCTTTGAAACAAACTTGTTGAACTTTAACCTGGTGATGTAAGACTTCTTACTGTGCTCACCCCAGTCCAACACCGGCACATCATGACATTCCATGATGTTTAGCATTCCCTTCCCTGATTTGTGCTTTATTTAAAATTTTTCTTCTTTTATTGTTTCTATAAAATTTATATTTTTTGGTGATTGTTTGCCGAGGTGAAGAACATCTGAAGGATTAGAATACTTAAGTGGTTGCTTTTGACAAGTGCAGATGCGTTGGGTCAAAGGGCCTTTTCTGTGCTGTAGACCGCTATGACTCAGTATTGCACACTTCGAGCACTTCTGTGCCAACAGCAAGTGTCCCAGAGGAGTGTAGCGCAAGTTAGATGTAAAGTTCTCTGAACCATCTGATTAAGCACCCTTGGTTAGGTCCACTATTGTCCCCTGTATTCTATCTCCAGAAAATTGCCGAGCTGATTGTAGTACAAAAACAGGGAATCCAAAACAGCATCAGTGGAGAACAAAATAAAGTTAATGTTTAATAAATAATTCCTCAACCGAATGGAATGTTATTTGAGCTGATTGGTTCACCTATAATATCTTCCTGATGTGTAGAAAGTGCCGATGTCCTGCAACTGACCTCAAACAGATCTGTGGTTTTGTCAGCTCTTTGATACCTAGCCACTTTCACCTGCATAAATTGCATGTGGTACAACTTGCTGGGAATGGCTGTCTGATAGGGGGGAGCAAGTTTTCATACTTCTGCAAATGGCACTTGAGTTAATTATCAGAAGATATCCTGAGGTTTATTTTACCAAATTTTTGTGGGAATTCCCTTGCTTTATCGAACTATCTTGCCACTCACCTGTTAATCTAACCTCTCTCACACTTTCTTCTTTACATAATCTTAATTCTTTCTTTCTGACTTGCACAAAAATAAATTTAATCAAATTGTCACAACAAATCCATGTGTATAAAGTTGCAAACTCTCTTATCCAGGAAATCCATATTGATACCCAGTATACCAATGTAAGATTCTCAACAATGTGGGCAGCACGGTAGCATTGTGGATAGCACAATTGCTTCACAGCTCCAGGGTCCCGGGTTCGATTCCCGGCTTGGGTCACTGTCTGTGCGGAGTCTGCACATTCTCCCGTGTGCGCGTGGGTTTCCTCCGGGTGCTCCGGTTTCCTCCCACAGTCCAAAGATATAGAACATAGAACGATACAGCGCAGTACAGGCCCTTCGGCCCACGATGTTGCACCGAAACAAAAGCCATCTAACCTACGCTATGCCATTATCATCCATATGTTTATCCAATAAACTTTTAAATGCCCTCAATGTTGGC